>NC_048299.1:24567425-24821750 GCF_013100865.1 Trachemys scripta elegans
CTTAGAGACTAACAGAAGTACTGGGAGCATAAGCTTTCATGGGTAAGAACCTCACTTCTTCAGATGCAAGTCATCTTCTTGCATCTGAAGAAGTGAGGTTCTTACCCACGAAAGCTTATGCTCCCAGTACTTCCGTTAGTCTCTAAGGTGCCACAGGACCCTCTGTTGCTTTTTAAAAATACTATTTCTTTTGTTTTTTACAGTGCAAATATTTGTAATAAAAATAAATATAAAGTGAGCACTGTACACTTTGTATTCTGTGTTGTAATTGAAATCAATATATTTGAAAATGTAGAAAACATCCAAAAATACTTAAATAAATGGTATTCTATTATTGTTTAACAGTGCAATTAATCACGATTAATTTTTTTAATCATGCTATTAACCACAATTAATTTTTTTAATCGCTTGACAGCCCTATTTAGAAGGGTTTTTTGTTTTTGTTGTTTTACTTTTTGTCCCTATTCAAGATCGAAAAAAAAATTCAAGCTCTCAAAAATATTTCTGGGATGAAAAACCATTTTCTCCCCAGCTCTAATGCAGCATTCAAAGTAAAATTGTATCGCATGGCTACATCCCTTGCCTTCTGCCTTCCACAGCTAGTTAGTCACCTTTACTGACTGGGAAGAGGATGAGGGGGCCATGTACCTCCTTCCTTCTCATTTTTCTGTGGCAAGTCTAGGAGAGGGTTCTCATGCCATTCTTGATGAGATAGAGGGTAGGTGGGGGAGCCTGGGCCCTCCCACTCCAGCAAGATCCAGCTCAGGCCCTGCAAGGGTTATCCAGCATCCAGGAGTACTTTAACGCTGCCTTCCTGGGTCACTTCCTACTACTCACTCTCTTGACTGTGTCTGGCAGTCTGTTGCAAAGTTGCAAGAGAAAAGATACCAGTTGCACCTTCAGCCGCGCTGGGCTCATTAGGCATGCCTCTTCCTTTGCTGGAGAAGGTTTCTGCTGTGTAATTCTTCAGAAGATCTGAGAGCAGGTGCTTCTACCTGACTTGTCTGGCTCCCATTTAAGCTCTAGCCCCAACTGAAGCATGCTCTGCAGATGTAGCTGGGTGGGGTAGCTTGGGCCCAGGGTTGCTCTTTAACTCCTTCAGTTCCAGTGTAAGGTCTATACAGCCCATCAAAGAGGGGGGAAAGTCAAGGCTCTGTCTTGTCCCCAGCTCTAATAACAACTCCCTATCACTCCTGTGGGAAAGGGAGTAGTAGCTTCCATGAACATGTACATTTTGTACATTCCCCAAGCACTGATACCAGCAATGTGGGTACCTGGGAGCAAGGAGAAGCCTTATACCATCTAACTCATCTGCATGTGCAAGGGTCACATTGGGGCAATAAACAACTTCCAGTCCAGTCACAGTACTAAGAACTATTAAAATATTCAAAAAGAACAGGAGTACTTGTGGCACCTTAGAGACTAACAAATTTATTAGAGCTTATGCTAAGTAGTCTCTAAGGTGCCACAAGTACTCCTGTTCTTTTTGCGGATACAGACTAACACGGCTGCTACTCTGAAACCTATTAAAATCTTGTGGCTTTTAAATTCCAAACAGTGTTGGAATCCATGGCTGCACCCAATTTATGGCAATGGGCACAGTTTGAAAGGTCCAGCTATACTGCCAATATATTCTTAGTAAACTGGATAGAGAAATGTGCATTGCACAATATAGCTATAATCATAAAGCACATGATGGACTGAATTATTTTATGGCCTTTTTCTTCTCTAGTGAAGAAAGACCTAATAAGTCACTCCGGGCTGTGCCACTCATGAATTATCACTGTCCGTGCACAGGAAAATAAATATCATAACTGAACTAAGCCACCATGTAGCTCGTCTCTCTTTTTAAATACTGTAAATATATCAAGATAAATAATCCTGGAGATGCAATGGGAACCTGGAGCCTACTGCAGAGATGAACTGAATCAAGTCAAATGACATCATTTTAAAAAGCAAAAGGATATGAAGTTCACCAAAAGCCATCTGGAGCCTTGCTTCTCTATGGCTACACAGGGAGGGAGAGGGGGTAAGGCACAATGACATCCCATTCTTGCACTTCTGTGCAACAGATAGTTACAGTTGCAGTCTCTGTGCTTCCCGTAGTTTAGGGACTACTCCCAATGAGTGCAATACACCTCAGAGAGTGTAAGGAGATGGTGGACATGCAGAGGAGAGTATGCTGCACCCCTTGAAGAAGTATAACAGCAACTGTGCTCTCCCTGTACAGTGGGAGCTCTGACTCTGGAAGACAGAATTCCTGCTTCCACTCCTCCTAGGTGATGTGACTCCACACCACTCCCCAGATTTAGGGCTGTGTGTTAGGCTATGTCTACACTACCACAGTAAGTCAACCTATGCTACGCAACTCCAGCTACATGAATAACTCTCCTGTCGACATAACTTACTCTTCTCGTCAGGGGTAGAGTACAGGGATCAACCAGAGAGCGATCTGCTGTCGATTTGGCGGGTCTTCACTAGACCCGCTCAATCAATTGCTGGTGGATCGATCTCAGAGCATCGATCCCGGCTGTAGTGTAGACCTGCCCTCAATGACACAATTGTGTCAGTAGGGAGGCTAAGCCAGCAAATCCAGCAGTTATAAATGATGGATTGTTCTAAGTCCAGCAAACATTCTATTCTTCCATTCTTCACTTAAAACAGGGGCTAGGCTTGGCACCTTAGCAGGCATAAATGAAGGACCCATCACAAAATTATTAGAACCCCCAAAGGATCAATCTTCAATGTAAGAAAAATATCAATAATATAAATCTCCTTATATACAGACATTTGTCCAGGGCATGCGATTTTTCAGCACAGAGACCTGGTCTACAGAGAGAAATAAAGATGTGAATAAATTATTCGCTGATTGATGGGAAAATAACTTGAATGAATTATTTGATGAATATTGATTGACCAGATCCATAAATGGTCAAATAGTAGACAAGATGTCTTCACAAATTTTGATTGAAAACAGATGGGGGAAAAGTGAAAGAATCTATTTGGTAATATTATTGAACTCATTCCAATAGATAGACAGATCCTTACAATACTTAGAAAGCAGTCACCTTAATTAGGAAAAATATATATCACTATCTACTGATATACCAATGAAAAGCAGTATATAAGAGCCTGGTATTGTCATCATCATCTGTCTACACATATTTACATCTTTCTCTCTATATAGTGATACCTCTTGTTCCATATATAAGTAGACATATTTTGGGAGTTACATATTTAAAGAAAGAAAACCAGGTTGATAAGATTTAGCATCTTTTTCTTCTATCTCCAGCTGGAACAGAAAACTTGGAGTTGGAAATCTACCCAAATAAATCTGTATGGGAATTTTGACACTGTTGCTATGTGATATTTTTATAGCAATATAGATTGTCCTAAATTCTTCAGCAGCATAGATTATGGCCAGTATTATTGTTGACCCCTTATTCGATACAGTTTTATGCCTTATAGGAATGCTGAACTTTTACTCTTTTGCTTTAGTTTTATTTATTGCTGGTAAAAACTATTGACAAAATGCAATGTCATAAAAGTGAACAAATTACTTTAGTGCTTGGTTTTCTCCTTAGGAAAGACCAGATTCCACAACATTTAAAGCAAACTTGACTATCACTTGCTTACACAAACAATCCCTGTGAAGTTAATTAGTACTCAACCTGAGTTAAGGGTTGCTGAGCACAGATCTGTCTGATATTATATTCATCCATGTTATGTGACCACCTCCAAAAATTAGTAAATATACTCATAAGAAAGATACACAATTCATTGGCATTCACGAAGAAATAGTGAAGAATAGCATTGTACTATTGATGTGCAGAAATCAGTCTCTTCAACAGAATGCGTAATAGAAGGATTTCATCTGAAACAAAATGAGTTTTGGTTTATGTCATAGAAACAGGGGAAATGTCTGGGATGGGTCTTATAGGTACACCTCCATCTCTACTCCTAACAATTTTCTGGATAGTCTAATAGACTTAATTTAAAAAGATATTGAGTAACTGTCCAAGCTTAAGATGCATAGTAAAGTCAGACTTCTGCAAAACAAAATATAGGGTGAAATCGTGACTCTATTCAAGTCAATGGGAGTTTTGCTATTGACGCTAATGGGACATAATTTTACCCATAGCAAACTAAATTGGCCATAGTAACCTGTATTTACCACAAAGTATTTTATCTTTCCATAATGATTAAGACAATCAAACAATCTGACTTCCAAATGACTTCCTGTATGAAGGCCTTACTTTCTCCCCTTCTTGTGCTGTAGTTTTACTTTTTCTGTTGCAAGGATTTATTTTAACAAAGTACCCTGCCCTTCTACTGCTACATTAGTACTACTCTCAAACTCCATACATCATATTATAGTGTTTAAACTAGAGTAAATCATGGCAAAATCAGAGATATCAATATTACTTCTCTCTGATCGTGGAGACAAAAAGAAAAGTGAAATGTTTTCAAAATCTACATTTTATTATAGGAACTTATTTGGATACCTACAATACAGACAACTGATATTTCCCATTTTGCTTGTACACATATTTGCCTAGTAGGTAGTTAATTCTGTTTTGCACCACAGGTATGTTCTTAATTTCAAAGGTCAGCTTCTTTGGATTATAATGGAAACTGGCACCATGTGGCTAATTGCATTCAAGCATATGATTGCATCAGTGTGGTTAGAAGAGGATCTCCCTGGTGCTTTCATGAACATTTCACTGTTTGTAAGAGCAATATCAACTAAGCTCAGGATTTGTGTCACATCCTTAAGAAGTTGATTAAGTAGGACAAAAAGACCCTGCTGAGACAGTGGTCTCCCACAATTTGTGAATCACTGTCTGCACATTGCAAGGCACCTGATGTCAAACATCGCTTGAGGTTTGCTCAGGCACCTTGCAGAGAAATTTAGATTTCATAGGTTACTGTTAGCTTCATTTATTGTAATGATTCATCATAATCATGTCTTTTAAGTGATAACCCCTTTACTTTATTAAAATTGAAAGAATTTTTAAAAATCTGATGTATTTATCACTGTTACACTTTGGTGACCTTTTGCCCGCCTCTCAGTTTAGACACTGAAAACAGACTAGTAAATTGCACTGTTTTCATAGTCAATTTCACTTTCAGGATCTCATGTAGCAGCACAATGCTTCAATGTCCAGCTTGCAGGCACTGCAGAAGAACATTTATTACCAATTTGCTCTAGTTCCTTAGTTTCACTTCAGTGAGGCAAAGCCACAGGCACCAACTCCATGGGGGCTCTGGGGCTGGAGCATCCATGGGAAAAAAATGGTGGGTGCTGAGCACCCACTGGCAGCCCCCCTACCAGAACCTCCCCCTCCCCCCAACACCTTCTGCCTTCCGGCAGCCCCACCGATCAGCGCCTCCCCATCCTCACCGCCTACCACCTGCCGCGAATCATCTGTTTCGCAGTGTCAGGAGGGGCTGGGAGGGGGCAGGGGGAGGAGCGAGGGTGCAGCATGCTCGAGGGAGGGGACGGAACAGGAAGGGGTGGGTTGGGGTTGGGAAGAGGTGGGGCCGGGGAGGAGCGGGGGTGGGAAGTAGCAGGATGGGGTGGGGCTTTGAGGGCAGGGGTGGAGTGGAGGCAGGGCCTGGGTGGAGCTGGGGGAGCAGATTAGAGACTCAGCGCCTATAGGCAAAGCAACCATAAAGTCAGTTTAATCCACCAATTAGGCAAAGCAAAGCAGCTGCAGCAGGCCAGTCAGTCAGTCTGGCCCACTGTTTCCACTGGAATATTGAGTTTTAAATATCAAGGAAACATAGGGACCTCCTAGATGGAGCTCCTATAAGGTGGGTGCATAACTGGTTGGAAAACCATTCCCAGAGAATAGTTATCACTGGTTCACAGTCAAACTGGAAGGGCACTCCACCCCGCAGGGATCAGTTCTGGGTCCAGTTCTGTTCAATATGTTCATTAATGATTTAGATCAGTGCATCTCAAAGCCGGTCCGCCGCTTGTTCAGGGAAAGTCCCTGGCGGTCTGGGCCACTTTGTTTACCTGCTGCGTCCAAACGTTCGGCCGATCGCGGCTCCCACTGGCCGCGGTTCACCGTCCCAGGCCAATGGGGGCTGCGGGAAGCGGCGCAGGCCGAGGGATGTGATGGCCACCCTTCCCGCAGCCCCCATTGGCCTGGAGCAGCGAACCAGTGGGAGCCGCAATTGGCCAAATCTGCGTACGCAGCAGGTAAACAAACCAGCCCGGACCACCAGGGGCTTTCCCTGAACAAGCGGTGGCCCAACTTTGAGAAGCACTGATTTAGATGATGGCATAGAGAGTACACTTATAAAGTTTGCAGACGATACCAAACTGAGAGGAGTTGCAAGTGCTTTGGAGGGTAGGATTAAAATTCAAACTGATCTGGACAAACTGGAGAAATGGTCTGAAGTAAACAGGATGAAATTCAATAAGAACAAATGCAAAGTACTCCACTTAGGAAGGAACAAACAGTTGCACACATTCAGAATGGGAAATGACTGCCTAGGAAGGAGTACTGCAGAAAGGGGACTTGTGGATCACAAGCTAAATTTGAGTCAACAGCATAACACTTTTGCAAAAAGAGCAAACATCATTCTGGGATGTATTAGCAGGAGTGTTGTAAGCAAGACATGAGAAATAATTCTTCCACTCTACTTTGCCTCTACTGGAGTATTGTGTCCAATTCTGGGCACCACATTTCAGGAAAGACGTGGACAAATTGGAGAAAGTCCAGACGAGCAACAAAAATTATTAAAGATCTAGAAAACATGACCTACAAGGAAAGATTGGAAAAAATGAGTTTGTTTAGTGTAGAGAAGAGAAGACTGAGAGGGGACACAATAACAGTTTTCAAGTACATAAAAGGTTGTTACAAAGAGGAGGGTGAAAAATTGTTCTCCTTAACCCTTGAGGATAGGAGAAGAAGCAGTGGGCTTAATCTGAGCAAGAGCAGTTTAGATTGGCAATTAAGAAAAACTTCCTAACAGTCAGGGTAGTTAAGCACTGGAATAAATAGCATAGGGAGGTTGTGGAATCTCTGTCATTGGAGGTTTTTTAATAATAGGTTAGACAAACACCTGGCAGGAATGGTTTAGTTATTATGTAGTCCTGCCTTGGGTGCAGGGAACTGGACTAGATGACCTATTGGGGTCCCTTCCAGTTCTACAATTCTATTATTTATGATTTCCAGTGAGCTCCTTTCTAGCCTATCCCATAATCCTAAATATTGAGCAAAATTTCAATGTCTCTTTTAAGTTCAAGGACAGAGGAGCTATAGCCAAGCATAACCCAATAGTTTTATCTAAGTATTAGAGTTTTATTAAATAAAAGTAGTACATGATCATGATTCCAAAGTATCAGGTTAGTGTTAAGTATCACACAAATAATATGATGTTTTGCACATATCTATCAAGATTCATGTGTGACTTTTCCTGCTTACAGAAAGGATTAAAAAAAAGAGCCAAGCCTATTCTTATTGAAGTCTCCATTAATGTGCTTAATTGTCTGTATATTAAATATCTCCTTTTCAGCCCAAATAGTGAAAAAAGCAGTGTGGATGCTTAGATAAAGTGGGTGTTCATGTCATGTACTTCTACCTGCTATGGATGTGATGAGATTAGTGGGGCCAGTTGGTGAAACCTGCTTGTGTATGAAAAGACATTAAGAGAACTGACTTTCTCTTGCAGCATTGATGGTCCATTTGTCCCTAATTGTACTAAAGAGAGTTTTGTGACTGCAGAGAGATTAGAAGACTGAGCTTTATTATCATCTTTTGAATAAAACTGTGTATAAAAACACAGGAATAACAATCTGATTAGTTTTAACTAATTTATTTTTCTAGATGTCATGTAGTGTCCTATGGCAGAAGAAGCTAGGATTTGTTTCTTTTTGATCAAGTAAAATATAATGCCCAAAAGGTATACAGAATTCAAGTACAATATCATGTTCATAATATACTGAACAGTAGATGCCTTTAGATATACCTGAGATATTGCTATATTTGTTATCTAGAAAACAGAAAATGTTAAAGAAGGGAGGAAAGAAACCTTGAATGGTCCTTTGAAATGTGTCTTAACTATTTGTGCTAAGCAATCTGTTTGACCTTGTATTTGGCTATGACACTATGAATACATTTCCCAGACCTGAACAGGAGCTCTGTGTAAGCTTGAAAGCTTGTCCCTCTCAGCAACAGAAGTTGGTCCAATAAAAAGATATTACCTCACCCACCTTGTCTCTTGGGGGAAAATGGGGAGAGAGAAAGAGAGAAGGAGGAAATACACAGGACCAAATTCTGTTCTGAGACGTGAGAACATATCTCCCATTGATTTCAGTAGGAAACACAGATGTAGTGCAATTAACAGAGTTTGACCAATACAGTATAGTCTTTAGACAGGACTAATTAATAAATCTGGAAATGGGCAATTTCCTAGTAAAACAAAATAACGCTGTTCGCACTTACTGCTTACTACTTGGAGGATTCCAAAGTGCTTTTCTTACTTCTCTTTCTCCCATGTGCAAGTGCATAATTCAAGTCTACTGTGTCCCCTGGTTAGGTTTGAACCTCATGGACTACCGGACATAGTGAACTATCACACATATGGAGTCCTGCATTCCTCCACACATTTGCTATCCCCTTTTCCAAAACAAAACACGGCCCTCACTGGGAGATGTGTGCAATGTTGACAAAATTATGCCAGATTTGAGAAACCTGATTAAACAAGCTGTTCACAGTGCAGACATTGTTCATAAACATTTCCATTTTTTCCAGAAACTAAGTTTCACCCAGTGCTATTCATTAATACACTGTATTTAATTTCTTGTGCGCACTGTGAAAACTGAGTGAAATATCATCCTGTCTATGAATAGCAGAATCCAGTCTAACAAAGTGAAGTCATAATACCAAGTGTCAGCTAAATTAAAATTATGGTTAGTGTTCAGGTTGCTATGTGGTGGCTAAATTCTGGGCAAGGTCATGGACTCCAGTCCATGTTGGTGAGCATGTATGCAGATGGGTCTGCTCCTGCAAGAATGTAAGTTCCCTACAGTGTGAACCTCTGTATTTAGGGATGTGCATGCAGCTCCTGTTGATTTCAGTAGGACTTCTGCATATGTATATACAGTAATCCGGAGTTAAAGTAAAGAGGATGGCAAGGTAAGGAAAACACAATTCTTTCTCTGCTTTAAGGAACAGGGTGAGTATTCCTTCCTGAGCTGGCGAAGCAGTTCTCCTTTATACTCCTCCTCCTCCCCAAAGCTGGTACTTTGAGAGCTACCCCTTCTATTTCAATCTACTTTAACCACTGTTGGGAAGAATCATTTTGCCTTATGTGATTAATGCTACTTTGGGATCTCACTTTCCTTAGATAGTGAGAGGTGAAAAAGGTAATACATTACTGTAAAGAATAAGGGAGTCCTTGCTAGCTGTCTGAGAGCGGAGACTCTTTTTGGCAAACAGGTTTCATTAAGACTGTCTGAGGCAGGGCTGCACTGAAAGGAGCCCACAGGGCTTACCTAATTTGTCTCCATACTTACAGACATTTCAAATGAAAACTTAAATGCACTCAGCCATATTATTTTCTTGTTCTTTGATACAGGCATAGAAATATGTGTTGTTTGAGATCACCAGCAGTGAAATCCATCATTTGATCAGCTTTGTCATTATCCTGCAGCTACAGGGAGAGGTTGGCTATCTGCCCTATTTTAAATAAAGTAGCAATTAAACTTAGCACTATTCATCTCAAAAGAAATGTACACACATTAACTAGTTAGCCCTCACAACACAGCTATGTAGTAGGTGACTATGATTCTTCCTGCTTTACAGAGAGGTAAATGGACACATAGATAAGGTAAGGCCCGCATTTGCAGACGGTGTCATTGACTAGGGGGGTTTAGTTTTTGGGTGTCCAATTTGTGACACCTCAAGCCTGATTCTCAGCACTCGCAACTCTAGCTGAAGTCAATAGGACAGGCAGAAGTCCAGCATTTCTGAAAATCAGTGTCAAGGTACTGGATAGTGGGCATCTACAAATAGAGGCACTCAAAACCGGTAGCCACATCTCAAAAGTGGGCCTTAATGATTTGCTGAAGGCCACAGAAAATCCACATCACAGCCAACTGCGGCATTCTGATCAGCAACGATCCCAAAGGGCCCATCTACTTACAAGACTGCTTCTTCCTCTGCACCTTGGCAGGAATACTATGGTCATCTTAGATGCTACAGCTGACAACCACCAAGACAAAGCTTGTAGGAGATGGAGACAAGGCATTTTTGATGAAAGTTGCCCAGACATGAAATTCTTAATTGCAGGAGATAAGGAGGTCTTGTCTTCTTTAGAGCACAGGATAAAAGACACCGCTACTTGCAAAACCTTTTCCTTGCAAGATGCGGTGACCTCATTTGCTGGCAAGTCTTCCCAGTTATTATTTATTTATTATGTATATTGCTTTAAAACCTAGGTTCCAGCTCCAACATGCTAGATAATATACAAGCATATAATAGAGAGACAGTCCCTGCCCAGAAGAGTTTACAATCTAAAGGTCAAGAGATAAAGAAACAGATGGGGGAGCACGAGATAATAATCCTTTATGTATCTTATGTCAAGAAAGACAATCTATGGAGTACAACCCAGCTCAGGATGGAGAAGAGAAAACAGTCCTGTTGGACAACACAGAGACTTTCATTCTTGCATTTGGTGTCTAAACACCATGGAGACTGGCAGTCTAGATAGATTATTAAAACTTGGTTCTTGATCACACTTCAGGTACCCTAGTCACAGATCCTTGACTAGCATAAATTGGTTTTAAGGCTACTTCCTAGCTGCTTGTTGCAGAGAGAGTTTACATTCCCCTTTTCTACTTTGCATTCTGCAAAAACATCCTCATTCCGTCATGGGAGATGCTTCAGTATTTTTGATAGATGGACATTCATGATGCCAATGTGCTTCTGATACACCACAAATAAATCTCCCATAAACAGAGTTCCACATGGGGAATTGCCAGCCTCCACAGGAGATTAATAAAAATGGAAAGAACAGCTCATCTGGTATCGCTCCTCCATAGTCAATTGGCAGTACTATTCCAGGAGATGTCTGCCAGCACATCCCAGTCACAGAGGAAACAGGTTGGGGATTTTTTAATTAATCTTATGGAAGTCTTAATCTGTGCTTAATTAGACATTCTTTATTCTTTCATTTACAGGGAGATAGATAACACCAACACTTCGCCCTTATGCCTTTATCACGGTAAATATGATAATGTCCCAGGGGATGGGAAACTGGAAGGTTTGTGTTGTCTCCCTGTGTAAATTTAAAAAGAATATTTAATTAAGAAAGATCTAAGTCTTCTTCAATTGCAATTAAAGAAGACATTACTCATTGTAATGGGATGTGCTGGCAGAACCTTTTGGAATGATACAAGACAACATAAATACACCTTGAAAACACTTGTTCTATTGAAACTAGCTGACAGTTTGCAGTTTAAAGCAAACCTTTTGAATCATCTGCAAGGAAAGCCATCTATTGCTACTGTTGTCTTGGCTTAAAGAACTGCTGACACCTCCTGGAAAACTTTAAAAAACATCCTATTAAAATATCTATCTCCTGACTCTCTGTCACTTAGGGTTAGTGGTTTCTCACGGTGATGAGCTAGATTCTGATCTCACTCTGCTGTAACTCCTTTGAATTTATGAAAGCGACTCCTGATTTAGATTGGGGTAACAGAGTTCATGGCCAGAGAAAAATCCTGAATTTATAATAAAACAACATCAAAAGTCTGAGGCCGCTTTATTTTTATCCAAATGTCCATTTTAAACCCATTTAATAAAATATAACAAAAAGATTAAAAGCACTGCAAATTGCCAGCTACATGCCTGCTGGTTCCATTCACCATGGGGATGGTGAGGGAAGCAGACTCCATGAGAAGGGACTGCTATTATGATTTTCTCCTGTGCAAAAGGATGGCGGCTTCTTGCACCTTCTCCCAGAGCCTGTGCCAGATTCCCTTCTGGCCCTGTAATTCAGCGCTGTAGTCCTGCCTTAGCCTGAAGCAAGAGCAGCAACAATGCATAGCTGATGAATACCACCCACCTGCATCGACAAGTGGGGGAACGTGATGGGGCCAGTGGTGAAATGGGGACAGTCCCAGTATCAAGGGAGGGAGATACTCACCAAGGAACAATAGGTAGCTCCTCCCCCTGGGAGTCTCTAGCACCCATTGGCCAGCTAGGATAGGGAAGTGCTGATTGGCCAGCATTCCCCAGCTCCTGGAATTAGCCCAGTGTAAGGGCCACGTGGAGCCTCTTTCAGCTTCATTCCAGCAGAAAAAGGGTTACTCACTAGCTTCCAGCAGCAGCAGTCCTCAAGAGGCAGAGGGAGGCTGGTAAGGATTCTAGGGTCCCTTTCCCCAGGAGCCTTGTAATTCTGGTGTCCGTTATGGGTTATGTGGTAAGGAGCCCTGCACTGGAACCAGTTAAATGCCTGGAATAAGAGAATATGGGTGATGGGTGGGTAGCTCTCCTCCCCTCTGTTAAAGTTTAATAACTTTAATAAAGTTGCACCATGCATGTGTCTGTCCTCATTTTGCTGCCATGTCCTCTTCAAACAGCATCAGCACAGCAGAACCGTAGCAGCATCATGCGCTTGTAATAAACCATTATTGCAAGGTCTGGGAATTCCTGCTTTCCTTTAGCCTACCATGAAGCCTAGAGTTTAAATCTGCAGTTCTCAAAGTTCCTAGTGAAAGGGATTCAACTGTTTGTGTTTTATTCTGCTATCCATATATGAAAGTCACGGAACTGATGACTTCTATAACAATCATGACAAAAATCCAGATATAGTTATGGTACTTTTTTTTCTTCCCTGCCTCATTAGGTATGGAAACAGGATTTTTGTTTGATCTGCTCCTTTTGCTTTTAAAGATCCTATTCTCCATTGCATTACACCCTGGGTTACTCATTTTCCAACGTGGGCATCAAATGCTACAAAGTCAGAATTACTACTGTTTACAGACAGGTGAGCAGAGAAAATTTTAAAAAATGGCCTCTAATAATGGGTGCCTCATTTGTTGGCTGCTCAGCTTCTGACCTAATGTGTGGTTTTCAGAAATGCAGAGCATTGCCACGGAGAGCTGCAGAGGCACAACACCATGGAAAATCCAGCCTCATATGCTTGAAAGTGGCAGAATCCTTTGAAATGATACAGAGACAGCAGCATAAATACACCTTGAGAACACTTCCTCTATTGGAACCAGCTGACAGTTTGCAGGCTTTAAAGCAAACCTTTTGAATGCTCTGCAAGAAAAGCCATCTATTGCCACTGTTGTTTTGGCTTAAGGAACTGCTGACACCTCCTGGAAAACTTTAAAAAACATACTATTAAAATATCTATCTCCTGCCTCTGTCACTTAGGGCTAGTGGTTTCTCATGTCTACACAGCTACTCGACAGCCCCGCCCCTGTTCCACCCCCACTCTGCTTCTTCCCTTGAGGCCCCGCCCCCCACCCGCTGCAACCCCAAGGCCAGAAAAGCTCTGTGTCCTCACTGTGGCTGCAGACCACTGTGGGGGGAGATTTTTCAGGGGCCCCCAAATCCACCACTGCCCCCACCAGGCGATGCAAGGTTTGGGGAGGCCTAGCCTCCCCTCTCCTCCATTACTTGCCACCCACACACTTATTGTGTACAGATACCTAGGAAAGCTGGAGGAATCTACCAGGGCTGTGTGTGTTCTCATAACAGCACATTTATCAGTGTTTTAAGCATGCATAAAGGTAACTGGACATCTGTTTATTTAGAAATTAGAGTAATAGGTGTAACACTAATGTTTAATTCCTGGCTTTGTAGCTGTGATGCCACTTAGTTCTCACACCCCCTTGCTTCTCTATTTTCTAAATAACTATGTTCAAAACAATTCTTCAGTCGTACTAAAGAGCAGTGCTGCATATTCAGTGGCACCCCTGGTGCTTATAAAACAGCAGACATGGCAAATCACTGCTGTTTGAAAGCCTTCCAGATAGTCTGGCCAGTCCCTGCATTTGATGGATATATATTCTAACCAGTCATTGAGAAGCCATCGCAGGTGCATGCAAATAGATACATTCTGGCTCTGGTTGCACAACACCCAAAATGAGATTTTATGATTTGTTTTATGGATTTCCAATCCATGGGGTCAGTCAGCGGTTCTGTTTAGAGAAGGAAGGTATCATTGCTCTGGCTCAGATTCAAACAGGGTTTCCACATGGGGAACTTGAGCCAAGATAAAATATTAAAAAAAGGGAAAAGTCCAGCTCAGTTTATTTTTAATTGTAGTAAATAGAAGCATTGCCAAAAAAATTTTAAATATGTGCTATGTTTCCCAGGAGAATCCCAGGCGCTGGAGTGAGTATTTCCTTCCCACCCCTGACACTTTAATGACCAAAGGCATGTACTGTGTAGCTCTCACATGCCCTGAAAAAACAGAGGGAAGTCAGGTTGACATGGGCTACATGACTAGGATTCCCCCGGCTGTACATCCTAACATGCCTTTCCCCCTCACTTTACATTCCCAGGATCCCCAGTCCTTGAAAGTAACATGCATAGTCATTAAAATAGTTTCCATTAATTATCATTAAATAGTCCCAATATATCCTAGATGCCTCCCAGGACAGATGAAAGAAGAGATTCCAATTCCAAGGCGCTTACAAACTAAGGGCTAGACTCACAAAAGGATTTAGGCATCTAACTAACACTTTAGATGCCTAAATTCAGAAATCAGGTGATTCACAAAACTGTCACTGAACTCTGTAAGCATCTCAACTCACTCAGCATCTACATTTTTGCGGTAAAAGTTACTAGGCACCTATGTTTCTTTCTGTGCACATGCATATTGCAGCCCCTTGCCAGGTGTCCAGAGGCCTAAGCCCCAGAGCCATACATGAACCAGGGAAAGGTAGGGGTTGCTCTGCCTAACTCACCTGAGAGGCCTGAGCTGGTAAGCCTGCTCAGACCTCACCTACCTACCAGACTGGGTGCCTATAGATGAGCTTCACAAAGTGGCTGGAGGGGATGAGAGAGGAATGAGGAGCTCCCTCATAACTTTTAGCCCAGTGGGTAAGTGTGATGAGATCCCGGGTACAACCTGGAACTGTGGGACCACGGTGCCTCCTTAACTCTCCAGCCTTGGCTGTCTCACACAATGATATGCCAGTGACAAGCAGCCAACCTCTCCAGGAGCTGTGATCACTCAGCCATCAGCATGTGGAGCCCTACACCCCAGCTAAATTGCATGAATGCTCCCTGAGCTACTCATTAATCATACGCAGACAGGAACTGGCAAATCACCTCTGAAATATACTGTCTTACACTGCTCAAGATTCCTATGGACAGTGCAAGCTCATTAATTAGTTCACCACTCAAACAAAAGGGTAGTGGATGTGCAACAGCCCTTGTTAAGCTGAGCTAAGATTCCCCAAAATATAAAAAACAGATTTATTAACTACAGAAAGATAGATTTTAAGTGATTACAAGTAGCGGGCATAGAGATCAAAGTTGGTTACACAAAAAATAAGAATAAATTTGCAGTCTAAAGTCTACATACTAAGCAAGGTTTGAATCAAGCAGTCTCTTCCCCTTATAGATGTTACAGGCAGTCCACAGTTCTCAGTACGCAGGCTGGGACCAATCTCCCCATTTCAAAGTCTTTGTCTTCCTGATGATCTTTCAGGTTTTGAGATGGTGGGAGGAGAGAGGCCAAATAATGACATCACTGTCCCTCTTTTATATTTTCTTCCAACAGCTAGAAAGATCCTTGCTGTGACGTGGGGGTCAGGCAGTCTCCATTGCGTACATGCCTTCTCTAAGGAGCCCCTGGGAGAGATTCTTCTTGATGGGCCCCAGTGCCTGCCTGGGCAGTGATGGGTGCTCCTTTGTCCCTACTGAAAGGCCAGCTGTGGGCATCTCCCAACCTCACAACATAATTCAGTAACACATACATCAATACTCTATGATTTGACATACAATGACAGTACATACAATTCAATGGGATATTAAAGTTCAACAGATCAAGGCTTTTAAAATGATACCTCACCAGCATGCATTGTACAAAACATAATCATGTGACAGTGGTGAATATGGGGGTTCCAGGCTGCTACTTTGAAGTAAAGAGTGTCACAGTAGGGTACTCACATGGGATGTGGAAGACCCCCCTCCCAGTTCAAGTCCATTCTCTGCCTGAGTCAGAGAAGGAATTTGAATAGGGGTCTACCATCTCAAGGGCATGCTCTAACCACTGGTCTATGGGATATTCTCACGTGAGGGTTCCCTTAGTCTCTCCTGTTGGACATATTCCACTGTGAGTAAATAATTTAAAAACTCATTGGAGCAGGGAGATTGGATCCTGGGTCTCCTATGTGAATGCTCTCACCACCCGGCTACAGAGTCATGTTCTATCTGTCTCAGTGGCCCAGTGATTCTTTCATTATTTAGCCACACTGGAACAGCTTCCACAAGTGAGACTGAGGGAACCCCACATGAGACTGTTCCATAGCCCAGTGGTTAGTGCACCCAACTGAAAGGTAGCAGAGCCTAGTTCGAATCCTTTTTCTCCTTCAAGCAGAAGGGGAATTTGAATGGGGAGTCTCCACATCCCAGGTGAGTACTGGGCTGAAAGTTATGAGGGAGGACCTTCTTCCTTCCCGCAGCTTCTTTCTAAAACTACTTAGGCACCTAACTCCAAGGGAGGGTTTTCAGCTAAGAATCCCAAGCACAGAGAGGCCTCTCCCTAAAGCCCGGACTTAGGCGCCTGTCTCAGAGAGGAGCAAGGCTTAGAACCCACCCCTTGGCTTGGCATCTCCTATTGGCTAGCTCAGGCAAGGAACTGGCTAGCATGCTGGCTTCTGTTTTCCTATTCTAGGTACATCTATGCTGTACACCATTGGTGGCGGCATGTAGGGTATGTGTAGCTACATGCCACAATGAAAAGCAAGCTGCATGCATGCTGTGGCGTGTAGCTACATGCATCGGTGAAAGTCTCTGGTGAGGGGAGGCAGCAGGACACTCTGGTAAGAATAGCAGTATAGACAGCGGAGGCACGGCTTGGGCCAGCAGAGAGCCCTTTCCTTTATACAGGGTTACATGCCCACAGGGGTCAGGCATGTCTTAACTCTACTTGCCTAAGCAGTTGCCTCACCATCTACACTGCTATTTATAGCCATGCAGAAGTGGGGGCGTACAATATGTGAACTCTATGCACCACCAAAAGGACCATGCAGTAGAGACACACTTCTCTCTCCCCATTCATTGTATAGGGAGCCTAGAAGCTTAACTCAGGTTTTGTGAATCCCAGTGATTTGCTAGGTTCCTAACACTTAGGCATGGCAATGCTCAGTGTACCAATGCCTTATGTGAATGGATCCCTGCATCTGCACAGAGCCCCATTGACTTCAGTGGGCAGTTGCAAGGATTCACCCATGCAGAGCTCCTAATGGGATCAGTGCCTCATATCAGACATGCTGCAATGGGATTGAGTAGCCAGACCGTGGGGTGGAAGGACAGGGACAACATTGATCAGCTTCATTGGTTACTAGGCCAGACTAGTGCATGGCATGGTAGAGCAAACCTTTTTGTTTTCCTTTCAGGTAGACGGTTAGAATAAATAAGTAAAAGGCTTAATTGGCAAGTTTCTTAGAATCACAGAATCATAGAATATCAGGGCTGGAAGGGACCTCAGGAGGTCATCTAGTCCAACCCCCTGCTCAAAGCAGGACCAATTCCCAACTAAATCATCCCAGCCAGGGCTTTGTCAAGCCTGACCTTAAAAACCTCTAAGGAAGGAGATTCCACCACCTCCCTAGGTAACCCATTCCAGTGCTTCACCACCCTCCTAGTGAAATAGTGTTTCCTAATATCCAACCTAGACCTCCCCCACTGCAACTTGAGACCATTGCTCCTTGTTCTGTCATCTGCCACCACTGAGAACAACCAAGCTCCATCCTCTTTGGAACCCCCCTTCAGGTAGTTGAAAGCAGCTATCAAATCCCCCCTCATTCTTCTCTTCTACAGACTAAACAATCCCAGTTCCCTCAGCCTCTCCTCATAAGTCATGTGCTCCAGACCCCTAATCATTTTTGTTGCTCTCCGCTGGACTCTTTCCAATTTTTCCACATCCTTCTTGTAGTGTGGAGCCCAAAACAGGACACAGTACTCCAGATGAGGCCTCACCAATGTCAAATAGAGGGGAATGATCACGTCCCACGATCTGCTGGCAATGCCCCTACTTATACAGCCCCAAATGCCGTTAGCCTTCTTGGCAACAAGGGCACACTGTTGACTCATATCCAGCTTCTTGTCCACTGTAACCCCTAGGTCCTTTTCTGCAGAACTGCTTCCTAGTCATTCGGTCCCTAGTCTGTAACAGTGAATGGGATTCTTCCGTCCTAAGTGCAGGACTCTGCACTTGTCCTTGTTGAACCTCATCAAGTTTCTTTTGGCCCAATCCTTTAATTTGTCTAGGTCCTGCTGTATCCTATCCCTACCCTCCAGCATATCTACCACTCCTCCCAGTTTAGTGTCATCTGCAAACTTGCTGAGAGTGCAGTCCACACCATCCTCCAGATCATTAATGAAGATATTGAACAAAACCGGCCCCAGGACCGACCCTTTGGGCACTCTGCTTGATACCGGCTGCCAACTAGACATGGAGCTATTGATCACTACCTGTTGAGCCCGACCATCTAGCCAGATTTCTATCCACCTTATAGTCCATTCATCCAGCCCATACTTCTTTAACTTGGCGGCAAGAATACTGTGGGAGACAGTATCAGAAGCTTTGCTAAAGTCAAGGAATAACACATCCACTGCTTTCCCCTCATCCACAGAGCCAATTATCTCCTCATAGAAGGCAATTAGGTTAGTCAGGCATGACTTGCCCTTGGTGAATCCATGCTGACTGTTCCTGATCACTTTCCTCTCCTCTAAGAGCTTCAGAATTGATTCCTTGAGGACCTGCTCCATGATTTTTCCAGAGACTGAGGTGAGGCTGACTGGCCTGTAGTTTCCTCAGATCATCCTTCTTCCCTTTTTTAAAGATGGGAAGAAGGTATCTCGGCAGGGATTTAAAAGGAAAGAGGTAGTGGCTTCTGGACTAGCTCAGGGAAGGAGCTCCACCTGTAGAAGACTTGGTGGAAGAAATCACATTGAAGCAGTTGTGGGAGAGGCAGGCAAATGGGGAACAAAGGCTGCCATCACTGGCAGAGGGCAGTGTGATAATAACAAGGTCATAGAAAATAGAGTACAGAGTCTTCTCCTAGATAGTGCTGCTGCATGATTAGTCACTGTGGGGGAGCTCATTAAGCAATGCAGATTGTGCCTTCCCCGAGGGATGAGAGCGTGACCTACACCAAAACTGTCCCTAGTCCTGTCCTGTACCTGGGTCTCCTGCATGGAAATGCAGTGCATGCTGCCATAAAACAGACTGAACCAAACTCCATCGTGTGTTTTTAAATAAGCACTTCTGTTATCAGAGCATCCTATTCAGGTTTGACCTATATAACAGACCAAGTAGGTCACTGAGCACACACTGGACCATGACAAATTGATTTTGAACCATCACTTATCTGGCTCTGTTGCTGTCAGGGAGGATACATCAGTAGGATTAATAAATTATTTACCAAATAGATAAAAGCATTTTTCCCCCCACTAGAGATTCTGGAAGGTTTTATTGTTTTAAGCTACAGCACTAATTGGGTTGAACACTCACTTAGAATTCAAAGTGAGATGAACATTAAAGGAATAATGCATTTTACTACACACGATGGTGAAAGGCAGAAATACAGGCATCCAGTGAATGCTTAGAACAAATAATGCTTAGAATATTCCTGGCACTGTTCTGATTTTCATACAGTCAGCGCTTCCCTTCTAGGTGCATAACTGGTCACAATGCAGACAAGCCTGAAGCCCTGATACAACTATGCAAGTCCTGTCCCAGGGAGTGGGGCACCAATACCTGAGAAGCACTTGAGAATGTCTCTTTCCCTGGAAAAAGAAACAGCAAGAATCTCCACACAAACCCCATTAGGGAAGGTGGTCAAGAGCAGGGCCGACGAGCGGGGGGAAGGGAAGCCAGTACAAATTACTGGTGCCCGGTGGTCTGGAAGAGGGCCTGGGGCCCAGATTCCCCCCCATCTCGTTGGCCCTGTTTAGCCGGTCCGCCCTTGCTGGGGGGGCGCCTGAAACATTTTTTTCACCGGGACCTGAACCCGCTCTCGGCGACTCTGGTCAAGAGTACTGAGAACTCCATTCTCTACTCCTTCCTTACTTTCTTTTAGCAGCTGCCCAGTAACCCCTCCATCAGTCATCTGTGGGCAGAGCAGGAAAGAGAAGAAACAGCCCTGCCCCCTGGGCAGACAGACAAAAGAAAGAAATGGCAGAGTCTTTCAAGAGACCATTGCTCCCATCCCATCCCAGGAGTCTGGAAAAGGGAATAAGAGAGGGGAGCTTGCTTTCTTCCTCTCAGAGCCCAGCAGGGGGGAGACAATGACGGCATCATGCTCCAAGCAGCCAAGAGGAAAGGAGAAGGTAGAGTTTCTCTTCCTATTCTCAGGAGCACTATTCTCTAACTGTAGGATGTAAGCTACTTGTTTGCAGTTACTCAAATCCTGCAGTATGAGAACAGGCCACCAAGAAGAAAGGAGGGAGAGGGAGAGAGCAAATGAAGCATCTAACAGTCAAACAGAAGGGAGAGGAAGGGGGAGGGGGAGAGAGAAAAAGGAACTTCTACAATCCTAATAGCACAGATTAGCCAGAAATTGTTTGCAGTGCCAAGGTAATCAGCTCCCTTTCTGCGGTACCATGAAAACCGGTACCAAAGGTTCTTGGCCGTAGGCATTACTCACTGGAGAGAGAGAGGCTGGACTTTGGGTGAGATTGAAGGAAAATGTTTGAGAACTGCAGCCCCAGATAAAGACATACAGTATCCTGTTATTAGCCTTAGTTATTAGCCTTCTTCCTGAGGAGCATCCACTAATCCTAATCACCAGAGAAAAAGACAAGACTATATTATAATCATTCTTAATTGGATAGAGATGCAACAGATTGATTCATTACTTCCATGTGCCACTATCAATGTTTAGCACAGTGTTTCCATTCTCATTAAACTAATATGCTAAATGCCTGTACTAGCTGTCACTTTAATCTAGTCCCACAGTGTCAACCTTTTTCTTCTCTCCCAAGTATTTGCACCATTTTTCTTTTTTTATTCTTACTCATTCTTGCAGCTCCTCTCCAGGGACATCAGTTTGCATGGGAAGGCAATCACTCACCTTCAGTATCTAAGGGTATGTCTACACTGGCAGAGTTACAACACTGGCAGTTACATCACCACTCAGAGAGCGCTAAAGGGAAACCGCTGTTGTGTGTTCACACTGTCAGCTTCCTGCACAATAGCGTGTTCACACTTGTGGCACTTGCAGCGGCATTTGGAGCGTTGCACTCTGGGCAGCTATCCCACAGAGCATCTCTTCCTCTTCTGCCACTAAGAGTTGTCAGAAGGTGTCGGAGTTGTCGGAGGGAATCCCAGGACATCCTGGGTCCTGTCCCAATGTGCCGTGATGCTAGGAGGTGATTCTGGTTGGTGCAGACGATGCACTGTGAAGGTTTAAAAATATTGCCTGTTGCTTTGCAGGGCTCTATTTGCTTTCAATTAATGGAATAAAGATTGCTTTCAAACCAAAACAATTCTTTTATTAAAAAATAATAACCTGAGGAGAGAGACAAACAAAAAAACACATCAGCACTGTGGGGGATGAGGGAAAGGAGGATCCCAGGAGGAGGTAGGGTCCTGGGACGGTTAAAGATGCTCCAATACATCTGTTAGTCTTAAAGGTGCCACAGGACCCTCTGTTGCTTTTTAAAGATGTGTGTATGTCCAGGTATCATACCCAACCTTCTCTTTTGGAGTACATTGCAGCGGGTACCGCTCTTCAGCAGGGCTAAATTGAAGAGGGATGGGTGTTGAGTGCAGTGGGTACTGGGAGTCCGCAGGGCTGGACTGTGACGGGGCAGGAGTGGAATGCAGTGGGTACAGACTGGAGCCAGGAGGTTGATAAGAGTGTGTTGGCGGTGTCTGGGGGGCATATGGGAAAGAGTTTTGCGACAGCGGCTGCAGGGGAGAGCGGGCGCAGAGCTGCTCGGTTTGCAGTCCTAGTAGCGCCTGGAGCATGTCCGCATGTCCATAACATTTAAGAGCCGCTCTGTGGCTTCATTTTGGCATCAGGAGTGTAGCTAGGGGGGAGCAGGGGGAGCGCCTGCTCCCCTGAGCCCAGAATTCCCCAAGTGGCGCCTTTTCCACTCGTCCGTGATTTCGGCGGCACACCACTCCGTCTTTCGGTGGCCTTGCGCATGCGCCGCTCCATTTTTCGGCGGCATTTCGGTGCATGCGCAGGGCCACCAAAATGCCGCCAAAAGACGGGAGCGGCGTATGCACAGGGCCGCCAAAATAAGAATAATTTCGGCAGCCCTGCGCATGCGCCGCTCTGTCTTATGGTGGCATTTCGGCGCATGTGCAGGGATGCCGAAATGCCGCCGAAGGACATGCGCCTTTTTTCTCCACCGCTCCTCCTCGGCAGTAACCCTGGCTACGTCACTGTCTGGCATGCCCGTTCTCCTTTCGGTCCCTCCTCTTGCTGTCCTGCCACTCCTTCAATTCTTGTTTTTCGGACGTGGAGTGAATCATGGCATCACACAGAAAGTCCTCTTTAGTTCTTCGTGGCCATTTTCTAATTCTGCCCAGCTGTTCAGCTGGCGATAACAAAGAGGGAGACTGGGCTCCCAAGGTCATCTGTGAAGCCAAAATGCAACATTTTACAGAAGCAGTATTGTTTGCAATGCACAGACCACTGGTTCAGTGATTTAAAACACAACCACTATTCACATACCTGTCACTAACTGGCAGACCCCAGGCAAGCACACATGAGCCACAAGACCCCCTAAAATGGTGAGTACCCGCAGGGGCAGGGGAAATCAGTGTTCCAGGACCATACTGTACACTGGGCACGTGGCTCTTGGGGAGAGCCAGCACTGTAGGAGGGGCTTTATAATCATTCCTGTCCCCACACTTTCCACAGGATGTGTTCATTATGGAAGATATCTTGCTGCTGAGATTGAGCAGGGATTCAAGGGAGGGTCTTCTCCAAGACTGCGGCTTCTGCCCTGACCCTTATGTACCTTGCCCGTGTGCAGCAATGGTCCCCCCACCCCCAATGACGGAAGAATGGTGCAGGAAAGTTACCCTTAATGGGGAAAGAAACAAAGCAGCACCTCCAAAGAACCCGTGGCAGGAGATTGCCCAGTATCTCCCTGAGAGTTTCATGGAGATCTCTGAGGCAGATTCCCATGAAGTGAGAGAGTCAATTAACACGCTTTTCTGTCACTCAGACTAGGCATGTGGTGATACGTGCATCATACAGACAGAAGCCTGCTTTCTGCAACCCTCCTGCCCCTAACAACTCGCTTCAGCGATTCCCAAAATTAAAGCCACTTACCAGGGGCCACCTCTCCTGTTTGTGCTTCACCAAGCTCTGACCGCTGTGACTGGCTAGCCTCCTCCAGGGTAGAGAAGAGCTCCTGGCTGCATGCATCTGTGACCTCCAAGTCATCCTCTGCCTCTGGGTCCACCTCCCTCTCCACATCCTTTTCCAAGATTTCCTCCTTCTGCCTTGGTCCACTCTTGACTGGCCCCACTGATTATCACATCCAGCTCTTTGTAGAACCAGTAGCTTGTGGGCGCAGCACTGAAGTGGCCGTTTGCCTCCCGCACCTGGTGGTAGGCATCCCGCAGCTCCTTCACTTTGACCCTGCACTGCAGTGTGTCCTCGTCATAGCCCATTTCTGTTACGCTTCATGAAATCTGTCAATAGGTATCATAATTCCTATAGGCTGGAGCGCAGCTGGGACTGGACAGCCTCCTCTGCCCAAATGCTGATGAGGTCCAGCAGCTCGGCATTGCTCCAAGTGAGGGATCACCTGGTGTGTGGAGTAAGCATGGTCACCTGGAAAGATGCACTGAGACCACTGCACGCATCACCGAGCAAACAGGAAGGGGACTTACAAAATTCCCGAGGAATTTAAGGGGTGGGGTTCACGGTTGGTCATATGAGGGCAGGGCAGTAGAGTTCAAACTGATGACCAGAGAGGTGAGAATAGGCATTGTGGGACACCTCCCAGAGGCCAATCGCAGCACTGTAATCGACCAGGGTATTTATACTGGCACCGCAGCGCTGTAGCCCCAGTGCAGAAAGGTGTACACCTCTCATCAGAGTGGTATTTTTACAGCGCTGCAACTGCACAGTTTCTGCGCACTAAGTGTGTACACCTGAGGAATTACAGCACAGAAAGCTGCTTTACTGCGCAGAAACTTGCCAATGTAGACAAGGCCTAAGTTTGTCCTCAGAGAAAATCGTAAAGGAAGGGAAAACACAGTGTAATGCAAAATGCATTTTTGAATCACTGCCTCTCATTACAAAAAATCACTACGGGTTAGATTGCAAACTCCTTTCTCAATTACTTGGACAGGTAGTACCATTAACTATAATGGCATTACTCATGTGAGTAGCTGCTTATTACTTCGAGTAAGGGATTCATAATCTGCCCTACAAATGCCTTAAAGGTAATTAAAAAAAGAATAATTAACAAGCAAACTGGAGGCCATCATTTTAAAAGTCACTTGAGACAAAATGGAACTTTTAAAATTCAGGTCCTGCTAAAAAATATTGGAAATGAGAATGACTAAGTTCATTTAAGGTAATGTCTATGGCTCAGATCTTCAGCTGGTAAAAATCAAGATAATGCCAGAACAGTGATTTACACCAGCTGCTCATCTGGCCCCATATTGGGGGGAAGAAAAGGGAGTTGTTATTTTAACATGGGCTAAACCAATTGTTAAATTAGGGGGTGCAGATAAACATTTAGAAATAGAAATTACCTTAACTATTTTGATACTCTGATTCCCAATAGTTTAAAAGGGCCTAGATTTTTTGGAATACTAATTTCCCTTATGAACTCATCTTCCTTTGGGGACGTGCAATGCTGTATAAACGTAAAATGGCAACCCCCTGAGAGAGAGACAACAGCCCATTCACCGAGGGCAGATATAGAAAGGGAGGCAGCAGGAATGACAAAGAATTGCTTTGGAAATTCTAGTTGTACCTGATGAGATGGCACGGTGGTTAAAATGCCTGCTGCCGGTTTACATTCATCTTCTCGTGAGTAGTACCATTGCGGGTGCAATACTGGAGCTAGAACAAAGGGGAAGGTTTGAGAAAAACCTCATTGTAAATGCAGCCCTCTCAGCGCATAATCTGGTGTAATGCCATCACAACTTATTTTATCAACCCCGTTTTAGGCAGACAGACAGGCAGTCAAAAATCAAGAGGCTCAGGAGCAGCTCTTGAAACACAGGGTCAGATTTTCAAAGGTATTTAAACATTCAAAGATGCAGACAGATGTTTAATGGGATTTCCAAAAGTAAGTACCAGGGAGTGTGAAGCACTATTTAAGCTAAAGGACAGTGTTGGTACAAGAACAAAGGTGCAAATGGGTATAAGCTGGGAAACTAGAAGAAGGTTTCTAACCATCAGAGGCATAACGCTCTGGAATAGCCTCCCAGGGGGGCGAGGAACAACTTAATTAGTTTTAAGAGAAAGCTGGACAAATTTATGAGAGCAGTAATATGCTGGGGTTGCTTGTGATGATAGGGGGCTGGGGTCAACAGCCCTGCGGCTCTCTTCTGGTTCATGTCTCAGGCTTGGGATTTCAGCAGGCCACTAGCAGGGGTCAAAAAAGGATTCTCCCCCCCCCCCAACATGTTTGTTTGTCTATTTGTTTATCTCCTTACTCGAAAGCATCAGGGATGGCCACTGCTGGAGATGGGACATTGGAAGAGGAGGGCCAGGGCTCTGAGGTGGCACCGAGCATTCTCTCTCTCAGGTGACTGGCTGGATGGCTCTTGCTCACATACTCAGGGTCTAACTGGTCATCATGGGGTCCGGAAGGAATTTTATCTCAGGTTAGATTGGCAGTGAGTGTTTTTCACCTTTCTCTATTGCAGTGCTTCTCAAAGTCGGGCCGCTGCTTCTTCAGGGAAAGCCCCTGGCGGTCCAGGCCGGTTTGTTTACCTGCCGCGTCCAGGGCCAGTGGGAGCCACGATCGGCTGAACCTGCGGAGGCAGCAGGTAAACAAACTGGTCCAGACTGCCAGGGGTTTTTCCTGAACAAGCGGCGGACCGGCTTTGAGAAGCACTGCTCTATAGCATGTGGATGCAGGTCACTTGCCAGGATTATCTTGATATATTTCATTTAATCATTTCCCTGCCATTCCAGGAGCCTAGGGCATGGCTGCACCTTGGTCCCTCCTATTCTCAGCCTTGGCACGTAATAGTCTAGCTTTCTGTGGGATGTAATTCTTTGGTCTAATTTCAGTTGTTGGGTTGAGTGTGCTGGGTGGTGTTGGTGGCCTGTGACATACAGGAGTCAGACTAGATGAGCTGGTGATCCCTTGTGGCCTTAAACTCTGTGGCTTTGAATAAATTTGGCCCAGACTGACAACTTGGAGGGGAATTTGGGCATAATGGAGATCTACATCTTATCTCCCACTGTGATTCCAACTAATCTTTCAGTCTCCCTGCCATAAACGATTTTGGTGTACAGCTGTCTCTCTCTCCAGTATACACCTGGCAGCTGGGCCATTTCCAATCCTGGAGCATCCTTCACGGTACTAGCTCAGGTGATGTGGGGTATGAGTAGGCGGGATTCCCTGGTTTTAATACAATCCAAAAGGAAAACAAAGAAGGTCTTTGAAGCCAGTGTGTCTGGTTACATGTTAAGAATTCACTTAAAATTCACCACCTGTTGCAAAAATGTTTTCAGTGGAGATTCCCTTTTGATTCTACTGTATGACCTGGGGCTCAGCACACTCAATTGTTAATGAGAAGAGGATGTAAACTAAGAAAGACAAAGAATGACATATAAAGAGACAGCTGCTTCTTGCCTCTATTCTTCTGTGATTTTTTGTTTTGTTTTGTTGCTTTGTTTGGGGTTTTTTTGTTTTCTTCGGTGAGTCAGAACTTCTCTTCTGTCTGGAAAGGTGGCAAATGCAAATAGGGCAGTGCAGATCTATGAACAGAGAAAAGCAGGTTAGTCCACCAATGTGTTCAACACTCCTGCAGCCCTCAGGCTTTGTGGGGAACATACAATTAGGCCTTGGCTACACTTGCGAGTTACAGCGCTGTAAAGCCGCCCCCAGCGCTGTAACTCACTCTCCGTCCACACTGGCAAGGCATTTGCAGTGCTGTATCTCCGTGGTTGCAGTGCTGCATGTACTCCACATCCCCGAGAGGAATAGCAAGTATTGCACTGCCGCTGCAGCACTGCGGCGCCAGTGTGGCCAATGCGCTGTGACTGGCCTCCAGAAGTATTCGGCAGTATCCCACAATGCCTGTTCTAGCCACTCTGGTCATCAGTTCAAATTCTACTGCCCTGACCTCAGGTAACCAACCATGTGACCCGCCCTTTACATTCCCCAGGAATTTTAAAAATCCCCTTCCTGTTTGCTCCGCCCGGTGTGGCATGGAGTGCTATCAGCGAATCTTTCCAAGTGACCATGCTTCACGCGCCAAGCGAGCCCCAGCATGGAGCAATGGCGAGTTGCTGGACCTCATCAGTGTTTGGGGGGAGGAAGCTGTACAGTCCCAGCTGCGCTCCAGCCGTAGGAATTACGATACCTTCGGGAAGGTATCAAAAGACATGATGGAAAGGGGCCATGACCGGGACGCCCTGCAGTGCAGTATTAAAGTGAAGGAGCTGCGGAGTGCCTACCGCAAAGCCCGCGATGCAAATGGCCGCTCGGGTGCTCCCCCCCGCGACCTGCCGATTCTACAAAGAGCCGGATGCGATACTTGGGGTTAACCCCACCTCCACTCCGAGCACCACCATGAACACTTCAGAGCCGGGGGGGGGGGGGGGGAGAGGAGGAGGAGGTGGAGGAGAAAAACAGGAGTGAGGGTGGTGGGCCAGATGGAGACACCCTGGAATCCCTGGAGCCATGCAGCCAGGAGATCTTCTCGAGCCAGGAGGAAGGTAGCCAGTCACAGTGTCCGGTACTTGGTGGAAGACAAACAGAAGAGCAGGTTCCCGGTAAGCGGGTTTTTTTTCGGGAAGGAATTTTTTCGGTGCGGGCTCTTTGGGAGAGGAGGGTTAGACATGCGTGCCTAGATGCAGAATAGTGCATTGATGTGGTTTATCACATCGCGGTAATCAGCCTCGGTAATCTCCTCGAATGTCTCATTCAGAACGTGTGCAATGCGCTTGCGCAGGTTTATCGGGAGAGCCACCATGGTCCTTGTCCCAGCCAGACTAACGTGTCCACGCCACTGTGCTACGAGGGGCAGGGGGACCATTGCTGCACACAAGCAAGCTGCATATGGGCCAGGGCAGAAGCCGCATTGCAGTAGAAGAACCTCCCTTGCTTCCCAGGTCACCCTCAGCAGCGAGATATCATCCAGGACAAACTCCTGTAGAAAATGTTGGGACAGTGTTCAGTGTAGGTGCCCCCTGAAGCTGTTGGCTTTCCCCAAGGCACAGAAACCCAGAGGACAGTGCAGCCCTGAAACAATCAGTCCCCCTTATTCACCATTTTGAGGCTCCGTGGAATATATGTGCTCTGTTTCGGATGGGAAAATTATGCTATTGTGTAGACCCTGTATGTTTTCTACTCCTTAAGTGCAGGGGGAATCATTACTCTGTCTGGTATAAACAATGCTGCCTCTGTTAAATGTTGCATTTTGCCTATACAGCTGCATCAACCTTGAGACCTCAGCCGTCCCTCTTATTGCCTGCTCAGAGACTGCAAAGACTCAGGAAGAGACCACGAAAAAGCAAAGAAGACATGCTGCAAGAAGTGATGTGGCAATCTATTAAAGAGAATGAGAAAGCACAGAACTGGAGGGAGAGAGAAAGCAGGATCCACCAGGAAAACGCAGCGCACCGGCGGCAAAGCACGGAGCACCGGCAGCAAAGCATGGATCGGCTCATAAGCATCCTGGAGCGCCAAGCAGACGCTATCTAGGAGCTCGTAGCCATGCAGAAGGAGCAGTACTGCAAACGCAAACACCACCACCCCCAGAGCCCTCGTCCCAAAACTCTTTCCGTTGTGCCCCACTGTCACCTCCAACCCACTTTCCCCAACTTCTGTGTTCTTCATGCCACCAGCTGCCTTCAACACCAGTATCTTCACCACTCAGCCCTGAAAACCACGACCCTTACCCTCTGCACTCAACCCCCATCACCATGCAGTATAGCTATCCTGAAGTGCAGCACTCACTGCACAGCACACCAGACAGGACATATGTGAATCTGTAATTGTACTGTTCCCCACTCCACCCCCCTGTTTCTTTTCAATAAATATTTTTTTTTCTTTTCAATAAATGCATTTTTTGGCTTTGAAAACATTCTTTATTATTGCATAAAGTAAAAGACTCCTTAGCCCACTGCTCATCATCCAAGACTTCCATGACGATGTGATCCCACCACTCAGTGCTTGTTTCCCGAGCCCAAAAGCGGCTTTCCACGGTGCTGAGCATGTCCATGAATGCCACAAGCAATTTTGTGTCGTACGCGTTACGAGGCGCGATAGCATCGTCAGACTCCTCACTCTCACTGTCACTTTGGATCTTAAGGAATAGTTTGACAGCCAAACGTGACGTGCTGGCGAGATAAGTCAACATACACCTCAGCAGTTCGGGCTCCATTTCCCGCAGACAGATCGTGCTGCACAGAAACCGTTGAAAGATGGCGCCAAAGGTGGACGGAAACAAAGGGATTTCTGGGATGCGAAGCGATGCATCATGGGGTGTTGGGACAAGACCCAGAATGCCCCGCATCCATGCCCGCTTCCCACAACCCACGGCGCCAGAATGGGAAGAGGAGCTCTGTGGGATAGCTGCCGATAATGCACTGTTCCCAATGGCACAGCAAATGCTGCAAATGTGGCCACGACAGTGCGCTGGGCAGCTGTCAGTGTGGACAGACTGCGGCGCTTTCCCTACTCAGCTGTACGAAAACAGGTTTAACTCACAGCACTGTACAGCTGCAAGTGTAGCCAAGGCCTTGGATCTGGAACATGGATTGTTGTCACCATCCACCATCACTTTCCCATGGCCATGACCCAACCCCATGTCAATTTGTTTGCAAATTGAATGTCATTTTGCCACCTGTCAGCTGATTGAAAAACAACCTGAACTGGATCCCTGAATCTGTCTGATTAGACTCTGGAGGCCTTGTGAAGTTATTTTTATACAATCTCTGCACAATGCAATAATCAGAAATGGGGATAGGAGTGAAAAATGTTTTTAAATAGGTACATTTACATTTAATGCCTTTTATTCTATGAAATTGTTTCTTCTAGACAGGCTCTCTTTATAAACATATGGAGTCTATGTGCAGATTTCACACCGAGTCAACCAAAATATTCATGTCATTAATCTTACAATATTTTAGATTATCATAGTGCACAAGTACTTAGCCACTAGGGAAAGAGGTAAAGGTGTTAATATATATTCTGAATTCCTGCTAATAATTGCTGTCAGACTTTAAAAAAGAACAATTTAACTCATTATGATAATCCAAGTTAAGAACCACAAGTCACTTAGCATTTTTTAACATATGCAGAAAAAGCTTCAACTTCTAGAAAATCAAGGAATTTGTAATTAGGACAAAGGCATGTTTCAAATAAATAAATAAAGAGCAGAAGAAGAAGCCTGCTTTTTTTCATATGCTGACAGTGTTAAAATGTCAAGCACATTGGTTCTTCCACTGAAACAGGCTTTTGTCTCTTAAAGACTTGAGCTATAATTAAGAGTTTTAGTGCCAGCTGATGCTACTGAATTCCAATTCCATGAATCCCAATGCTGTTTTTCCTAAAGCTACAGTGACTGTGTCATGAAAAAAGCGTGGGAAAAGTGAATAGTAAAAACAATAGTGTCTGTTAAGCAAAATGTTACTTATGCTATCTCAGCAGAAGTTTTACCTTTTTCTGTTTTTTTAAATTTGATTTTTTCCCTCTCTTTCTTTTTTCTTTTCTTTCTTTCTTTCTTTTTTTTTTTTTTTTTTTGAAAGTAATGCCCTTTACTTGATAGTATTTGGGAATTTTCCCCAAGTCTGCCTAACAGCATCAATGGTTAGCTGAAGAGCTGCAGTGACCCTGCCAGAAAGCTGTACTCTGCTATTCTGGCTGGACTGACTATTACTCAAGCAGCATGAGCCAAACAAATGCAGCATTTGGATCTTTCCCACTAGTTCTGCAAAATGCTACACCAAGCATGGAGCACGACATGTCACCATATAAGGAATCAACTATTTCCTGTGATTGCACAGCAGGATATAAGCACTGCCAGGGAAGCTGACAACTTACTCTGGGGTATAGAGGGTTGACATATAGAGTCATATTGATCCTCAGCAGTCTGTCTCATCAGCAGAGTAGTAATGGTCTGCATATTAACACAATAGCCTATGAGGTTACAAAAGACAAGAAAGGACACAGGAGTTTGGTGCCTACAGGATGAGCATGCTGTGTTAGCATCACATCATGAAGCAGAAGGTTAAGTAGCTCACCATCCTTTGGCACAGGGGCCAAAGTTAGTAGTGTTAATTTAAGCAGAAGGATTAAAAAATGACCAGTTTTGCTAAAATGTTTGTGCCAGACTGAAAGACGTCAAGGGGAACAATAACATGAACCAGCTAATTAATCAGAAAGTAGGTGATCTCAACTTAAAAGAACATAGGACAATGCCTACATATCTACATCCCCAGTGAGAAAAAAATCTTACAGTTTTTGCATGGGTTCCTAGATTTCACGACAATGGAAACATTAGCGAGAGATAACTCCCTATTTCTAAATATAAAGGGAAGGTACAATAGAAGTAAATCCAACCCCAGTAATGTGGCAGAATGGGTCCTTCAGACAAACACGTCAGCATTTGCCTAGCACAGATTTTTTTTTTATTGCAGTGTAGACTTACTCTTAGGCATCAATCAGCTCCCCTTAGGAAGGCTGTTTGGAGATAGGCAAGCTAATTAGCTGATCAGGCTGGGAGATTGATGAACTAATTAGCCCATCAGCTGAGAGGTATAAGAAAGGCACAAGGAAGGAAACAGGAGAGAAGATATGGGGGAGCAGAGCCTAGTGTGTTTAGGGTGTGACTGAAAGGGAGACCTCTGTTCTCTCTGGTGGTGTGGTGGTATACACTGTAAATAATTTGCTGTATGAGACTGTATTGGTGTTGTAGGTGGGGATATAAATAAGTTATACAAAGTTATCATTTACTGGGTAGCCTGAGAAGTTTCTGGGGCATGAGAGGATGCCCCAATTTTTACAGGCCCCAATGCTATTACAGGCCCCAATGCTTTTCTGATTATGTTTGGATAGATGTTCTTGTGATCCTTACATCTGTTTGCAGCCCTACTGACTGCCTTTAGTGGGGCCACATGTGGAGGCAAGGGCCTGCCCATCAGAATCCAAGTGCAGAATCCAGGCTTCTGGGAGCACTGAAAACTTCATCACTTTAATCAACCTAGGTGTCTGTCCAGTAGAGCTTGTTGGACACATTTCAATAGCATGCTTTTCCATTGAATAATTCAGTTGTTTAAATCAAAAAAGATTTTGTGGGAATATGTCAGTTTTGACAAAACTCTTCAATGGGAAACCATCAGTGGTGTCATTTTGATTAATTTCATTTAAACCTTGAAACAACCTCTTCAAAATAACATGTTTTGACATGATCAAAATGAATCACTTTGATGGTCCCAAATTGAAATGTTTTCAGAAACTTTATTGTGTGGGAAACTTCAAAATTTCAGCTTTTTGTTCTGATATGGCATGAAAAAACTCAAATTTCTTGCAAAATGGAAACTTTTGAACCTGACCAGCTCTATTGTCTATTTTTAATGTACCTGTCACTGTAATGCATATGAGATCTATAGAAGGGATTGGTATTATTATTCCTTGCAGGTTCATGGTCTCTGTTTGGAAAATAGCATTATCACTCTCCTTTGTTGTGCTTTGTCCATCTTAGGACATTTACTCCTGTAGGAGGAAATTCTGCACTGGCAGAGAATGGATTAGATTATTGAGTAGGTATTTTTCCTCTCATCTTCTGTAGCACTTGCATTATTTAATATTCTAGCATACTATTTGTGTTCTCACACACCTGCTTGCCATAATTAAGTACAGTGGAGAATGCTAAGAATAAAGGACTGTATTCATCCCTAGTTTAATACTATTGGACCTGATTTGCACCCTTTAGATCTGTGCATGGAAAGCATCTTTCTTCTTTTTCCTCCTTCTCTAGACTCTGTAGAGTGTGCTTTAAGTTCTGAAATCCAATTAGATGGAAGTGGTGGGTCAGTGTAGGAGAGGGAAGGCCAAAGGAGGAGACAGGTTTTAGAGGGTAGAGGTGTTAGTCTGTATCAGTAAAAACAATGAGGAGTCCTTGTGGCACCTTAGAGACTAACAAATTTATTTGGACATATGCTTTCATGGACTATAACCCACTTCATCAGATGCATGGAGTAAAAAATACAGTAAGCAGGTATAAATACACAGCACATGAAAAGATGGGAGTTGCCTTACGAAGTGGGGGGTCAGTGCTAACGAGGCCAATTCAGTTAGGGTGGATGTGGCCCATTCCCAGCAGTAAAGAAGGGGTGAGTATCAACGGAGGGGAAATTATATTTTGTAGTGACCCAGCCACTCAGTCTTTATTCAGGCCTAATTTCATGGTGTCAAGTTTGCAAATTAATTCCAGTTCTGCAGTTTCTCGTTGAAGTCTGTTTTTGAAGGTTTTTTGTCGAAGAGTGGCCACTTTAAAGTCTGAGTGTCCAGGGATTGAAGTGCTCTCCTACTGGTTTTTGAATGTTACAATTCTTGATGTCTGATTTGTGTCTATTTATTCTTTTGTATAGAGACTATCCGGTTTGGCCAATGTACATGGCAGAGGGGCATTGCTGGTACATGATGGCATATATCACATTGGTAGATGTGCAGGTGAACGAGCCCCTGATGGTGAGGTAGATGTGGTTAGGTCCTATGATGGTGTCCCTTGAATAGATATGTGAACAGAGTTGGCAGTGGTTGTTTGTTTGTGGGTGGTTTTTTTTGTACAGGGATTGGTTCCTGGGTTAGTGTTTCTGTTGTGTGGTGTGTAGTTGCTGGTGAGCATTTGCTTCAGGTTGGGGGGGCTGTCTGTAAGAAAGGAATGCCCTGACTCCCAAGGTCTGTGAGAGTGAGGGATTGTCCTTCAGAATAGGTTGTAGATCCTTGATGCACTGGAGACGTTTTAGTTGGGGGGCTGAAGGTGATGGCTAGTGGTGTGCTGTTACTTTCTTTGTTGGGCCTGTCCTGTAGTAGGTGACTTCTGGGTACCCTTCTGGCTCTGTCAATCTGTTTCTTCACTGCTCCAGGTGGGTATTGTGGTTTTAAGAATGCTTGATAGAGATCCTGTAGGTGTTTGTCTCTGTCTGAGGGATTGGAGCAAATGCGGTTGTATTTTAGGGCTTGGCTGTAGATAATGGATCATGTGATGTGGTCTGGATGAAAACTGGACAAGAGGAAAGCTTCTGCTTCACTGAACCTGTGGAACTCAGGGGTTCTTCTCTAGTCCACTCTCTGTAGTGGGGGAATCTTCTTAATGGGGGCTGCAAGTCCAACCCAGAGTCATGAAACCCTACCAGCATGGCACACTGGAAATGTGCTACAGAGAGGTATCGGAGTCTTCTGGAGACTGAGAACCACCACAGAGGCATAAGCTTTTGAGCTTTTCTTCAGCCCAGACATGAAGGAGAGTTCCATTAGCTTGAAAACTTCTTTCCCCAGCAGAGGTTGGCTCAATAAGAGCTGTTACCTCACCCACCTTGTCCCGCTAATACCCTGGGACAAACGCAGCTAGAGCAGCACTGCAACCAACCCTTCTAATGGAGTGATAGAGGGAAATCTTGATGGATCTGTTCCAAAGCCTATTAGTCAGTGGAAAGATTCCTATTGACTTCAATGGGCTTTGAATTGGGCTCTGAGGGGATTGCTGGGAGAGATCCTTTAGCACTGACCAAGATTTTCCTAAGGAGCAAGATGATCAAGTCCACTGATTTCAGTTGAGGCCTTACAGACTTATGCTAGTATATGTGAGATCAGCATCTGGCCCCGTTGGCTAGAACAGACTTCCAAATTAACTTTCTGTTGTGGATTTTAATCACAACCCTACTTGTATCCATTTTGTGTGTGACCGAATTAAATACTTTGATCAGCTTTGCACAAGTCAGGATCATTACAGCATTTCTAGAATCAATGAACCCACTTTAGCCAATAATATTGATAACATAAAATTCAGTAATGTGATATTGAACACTGACAATGTTAATGTTCAATGCTAATTAGATTAGACATATTGCTAGTATTCAGTAATTAGCAATTTAATTTTCAATTACTCAGCTAATTTTTTTTATGTAAGTTACTTTTTTGTATAAATATTCTCATTTCTATTTCCTCAGATTTATATGTCCCCCTTAAAAACAAATTCTCCCAAAGTGAATAGAGCCAGATTCTCAATGGGTGTAAAATTAACAGCTTCATAGAAATCAAAGTTGAGTAACTGGCCCATGAGGTCTTAGCAATATTGGGCCAAACCCTGAAATTCATCCTCCAGATTCAGTTGCTTACCAGAGATCTATGCCCTTGTGGGATGGGAATATACCTCATAACTAGAGGTGGCTGTGTATATATAATTTCAATTAAACTTTTTCCCTTCAAAATGTTATATTTGGAGGGAGAAAAAAGGACCCAGCCCAGAATAGCCAATAGCCCTGCAGTTTAGGTACTCAGTTGGGAGGCAGAAAACCTAGATTCAAGTTCCTTCTCTACCTGAATACCACATCCCAAGCAAGTTACCTAATCAGCATGTTATAGGATCAGTCTCTCTAGTCCACTAAATACTTATTTATACAGAGTGGACCAGCTCCAACAAGCGAGACAAAAAGAGACCAACACCCACCCCAGAATAGTCTATTGTCTGCATCAGAATGGAAATAAATCTTGAAATCTCACAATTTTTCCCACCAAATCTAATTATTGTTTTTTTGGGCCAGATGTACCAGAACATGCTGTTTGGCCTCTGGGAGCAGGAGCACTCATGCTAGCTGGTAACAAGCAACTGGCAGTTCTCCCCCTACCAAGTCTGGCTGGGACTGCAGACCTATTTAAATGCAAATATTCAGCTGGTCTTCTTCATGCAAAATAAAACAGGCACTAAATATTGACATCTAGAACCCAGTGTCCACTGCCTGGTGCACCCAACTGGGCTGTCAGAAGCAAGCTGCTTGCCTATCCACTGCTTGTGATTTAGGGAGACAGCTCAACTTTAATTACAGCCACCTCTTGAGATCCATTCCTCTCAAACTCAGATTTCAAGTCCAGATAGTCTGGATTCAGATAGCTGTGTGTGTACAGTCTTATTGTATGTAATTAGCACTGCACATTATCTATCACATCAGAAGACAGCCAACAGTCTTGGGGCCACTGGAGAACTCCCTGTAAAGCTAAGCCTTTGCTGAGTAATTTAGCCTGCTCTGTTAGTTACAAAACAGATTCAAGCAAGATTTGGGATCTCTTCTGGCTCTTTGATATATTTATGATCAGACTGTAACTGGCCCTGGAGGTATGCATAGGGTCAGGGGAGGATGCCAGGTGTTCTCTCTCCCACCCCCACCCCCACCCCCCGTGCAAGGATCAGGGACAATTTCAGAAACCCTGCTATTGACTGCTCCATCTGTGTCCTTAGGGCTGCCCATTGCCTCAGAATGGACCAGAAGGGCAGGGAGTTGGAGGAGAAGGAGGAGGGGCATAGTCTCCAGACCATCCCTGTTTACCTGAGGTAGTACAGTTCCAAACCACCCTCATGCAGCTCTATGCCTTAAAGACACAAAATACCCCATAGAAAACAAGCTGCAAACAATAATCCTCAACATTTTAATGAAGATTCTCTGCCACATCTAACTACCTGTGTGTAACTGAAATATCACTAATAAAAAGGTATTGATCTCTTTTGAATCAACAGAGGCAACAATATGTGACCAGAAACATCAGCATCTTTAAAATGCTCATCAAGTCATTATTTTCTACAATGAAGTTTTTTCCCCATGTTAATTAGAGCTGGTTGAGGAAGGGTGAGCAAGTTTTGTAAAAATTCTTGTAATTTTCTGGTTTTTTTTGTTTTTTTTTGTTTTTCCCCCCCCCCCCCATTCAAAATATGTCATGGAAAATTTTTATACTTCAGGGAAAGAAAAAAAACTCTCACTTTTTACTCCTCCACCTCCCCCACCCCTTCCCTTTTTCCAGAAGGGGAAGTAAAATTGTGAAAGAGGCTCCCATGAAAATTATGGACAATTTTCCAAAGAATTTAGAGGGGGGAAAGTCAAAAGGATTTTTCCACTAGAAAATGTTCATGCAACCTTTTTAAAATCAGTTATAAAGTTAATTCATGCATTGATCATCTTATTAATTTATAAATGCTTGACCTTCTGCAGACCTAAAGATTTGGTTTGCAAAAGCCTGAGACCTTAGAAGAACAAAGGAACTCTGGCTGGGTTAAAAGGTTGGGGTGTGTCTCCTTCTCACTGCCCCTCCCCACCATCTGAGAGCAGAGATGATTACTGGGCAGCTGTTTGGGGGAAAATAGACTGAGACAAGTACCTGCAATGGTGCCTGAAGAAGCTAGGTCTGCCTAGGCCACTATCACAGGATGGTAGGGCTTTAGGTAAGATAGATGTGCATGTAGACTGTCTCTCAATCCTTTGTTCCTACTGGTAAAATAAACAATACTTGGTTTAAGAAGATGATTGGACACTAGATTCACCACTGGTCACAGACTCCTGAAGAGAAGCACTGCAGGTGTCAGACCTGCTGAGTAAGCACAGTTTATACACGGGGTATTGTAAAGCTAGTAGTAGTGTGAGAAATCTCATTCTGCCCCAGGAGAGATAAAGGCATAATGTCTGACAGGGTAGGGGCTGCAGTCAGACACCAAGAAGGGGACAGAGGTGCAGCTAGCCTTTAAATCATGACAGTATCAATGTGGTCATCCTGCCAGTTGAGGACACCTCTATAAAGGGCTTGTTCCTTCATTGCCTTCACCTTGTGTATTCTTCCACACCAGTGCAAAGTGAACACAAATCAAGTAAAATGCTACAAAATCTGAGTGGGACACAAGAGCTTTGGATTCAATGCCAGGCTCAGCTACAGAACTTCTGGCTGTGTCTTCTCTAGAAAAACAAGTGTATTCTTGCCTTGTATTAGCCTACAGGTGGTAACTAGCATGTGGTAAAATGTTAGTGGAGACAAGGCAGGGTATAGCTTTCACATATTAGCATTTCAGTGTAAAGACTCTGGGGGAGACTACTGCTCACCTTGTCCTGCTGACTCATGTTAAAACTACAGACTGCCTTGTCTTCACTAGAAATTTACCTCATGATAGTTACCATATTAACATGAGGAAAGAACATACCTTTTTTCCTAGTGAAGACCAGGGCCCTGTGAGACTTTGGGTCTTACTGAATATACCCTCTGTTTCCTGTCTGTAAAGTGGGAAGAATACTTCCCAACCTTCCAGGGGTTACTGGTAAATCCATTAATGACTGTGAGAAGCCCAGATACTGTGGTGATGAGGACTATCTAAAATATTTTCTTGTGCTCCTTGTAGTGGGTGTTTCCACTGAAAGGCCATTCTGATTCCAGAGTTACACAGATGTACAGCCAGAGCACTGCTCTCATGGACCCTTGTCCACTGAGTGACCTCTGCTCCCATTGGATGGAAGTTAACTCATTTTAGATTTCCTTAACAAGCTGAGTTGCATCAGCACAGCTCAATGATGGTGGCTGTTGCTGCTATGAATTTATTTAGGGGCAAACACAAATTTCACACAACACAAATTGGTAACAAAGCAGCGAAGGAGGAATTTGTTCTAAAAACAAAATTCCCAATGCAGAGTTAGGCTGTCTTTCTGTGATTTCTTGAGCACCCTCTAAAAACTAAAACTGTTCACTCCCTTCCTCTGCCCCCACTCACGTTATTTCAGACAGATGTTGGTATTCTCTCTAACCAATAAACTCTTATTCTGTTCAATTGTCAGACTAAAGCCACATGCACTGTAGGGTTTGTTCATGAACACATACAAGATGAAAAATGTGTTGGCAACATTAATACCCATTATGATATTAAGAGGGACAAAATTCCTTCAGTCTGTGAGAATGACAGCAGATGTAGGTAAAACTAAGCAAATCTGGTCTGTACATCTATCACACCTAACTGATACTGTACCGAGGCCTTCACAGCTCTGTTCTACAAATGTTAGTTTATCTAATCCATGGCCCTGCAAAGGGATGGAAAGACTTGCCTGTGAGATCTGTAGCACACTAACGAGTAATCAATCTCAATTAACAAAGGCAAACACAAATAGGACACTAAAGTAATCTGTCATCATGCCCCAAAATTCAGGACTTTGAACCTCTTCTACAATTTCTCCTTTCAGGTGGAATAGGTCATATGACATTGAGAAAATCATTCTCTAATTCTTTGCTTGTGGACTCAGTGGGCCTGATTCCCATTGCATCACTCTGGTTTTACACCACAGTAATTCCATTGACTTCAGATGTCTGGCTAAATCTTCAGCTGGTGTAAATCAGTATAGCTCCATTGATTTGAGTGGACCCATTAATGTTTATTATGGTAATGCTGAGGGATCAGCGAAGGTCAGGGTCACATCATGCTAGGCATGTACGTTCAGAATAAAGGCTGCCCCTGCCGCAAAGAGCTTACAGTCTAAATAGACAAGACAGACAAAGCATAGGAGAAAAGGGTATAACATACAAGAAATGATGCCAATTTACACCAGCTGCGGGTTAGGTCCTTTTTAATATGTAGAATAGGATTACATTTTTGTTGTGAGATCAATATGTACACACTTCTCTTGTAGGCCATGTCTACACCACAAAATTGTCAACATAACTTATGTCAGCATACAGCCACCCCAGTTATTAAATCGCGTGTGTGTGCGCACACCTGGCTCCTTGTGTCAGGAGTGCTCATCCTCACTGGGAGCGCTTGTGTCAATTGTACTGTCATTGTGGGTTGGTTCCTGAGACCCAGTAACAGTGGACGTAAAGAACACAGTGTCTACACTGACACTGCGTCAACCTAATTACATCGACTATGACTCATCGCGGAGATGATGTACTAAATAGGCGCAGAGAGGCACTTACATAGGTGGGAGCCAAATTTAAGTGAAGCTACTTCCACAGCTAGGTCGATGCAAGGCAGCTTACCTCAACCTAACCCTGTGGTATAGACCAGGTCTCAGTGTTTATACCTAATAGGGGAAATAAAACATTCAGTTAGACATTTATTTCATGCAACAGCCTGTGAAGTGACTATTTGTATTTTAATTGATTTTTTTTTTCTGTAACAGTGAGGTCTTCCCACAGAGAAGCAGCAGTTTATTTTATTTGTTTGTTTTTGGAAATGTTTAAAATCTAGGTTTGTTGTGTCAGATTCTTTGTGATGTCTGGCGGGGGTGGGATTTGTCATTGCTCCCTGATTCCCTCTCTTAGAGCAGCCCCTTGGTCTCTCTAATCTGCATTTAATGGATATAGTCCCATAGGGATTACTAAAGTTGATGAGCTGTGTCAATTTACAGTAGCGGAGGATCTGAATATTTGGCATACATACACTGTGAGGGCAGGTACCTGCTACACCGGTCTATAATGGGAGCTGAAAACAGAACTGGAGCAGAAACCAGGGCCTGTCGCCTCCCACTAGATAGGCCATAATGCTGCAGTTAGTCTTTCAAAGGCTGCACAGTTATGTTCTTAAGTGAGAGCCCAGAAGATTCTCAGCACTTCCAGTTCTGGATGGAAATACTACAGAAATAGGCTCTCACTTTATTTTAACACTTCTTATTCCAGATCCTGGTTCTGGGAACTGAAAGTAGGCATTGGGAGTAGAATGGTATGAGTGCAACAATATCAAAGAAGCGTGTTCAAAATCACTTCTAAAAATAAGAGTAGGAGTTTATATTTTTAAATTAACCTACCTGGCCATAGTTATTAAATATATATATATATATATATATGTGTGTGTGTGTGTATGTGTGTGTGTGTGTGTTTGTGTGTGTGAGAGAGAGAGAGAGAGAGAGAGAGAGGGCGGGGGGGAGCTGATTATAAACAAAAATGCAAACAATTTCTTCAAAAACCTCTATTTCTTTATTTGGGAAAACTGTTGTGCAATATAATTATGATTTCTGGAGGGTACTTATAAGTGAATTATAGGGTGTTTCCTTCACATTGTTGGTAGCAAGTGAGCTACTTAGCTCAGTGTTGCCATCCTCTAAATACCATTCTGAATAATCATGAAACATCCTATAATTCAAGTATAAATAACCTCTGGGAATCATAAGATGATGTGTTCCACGATAGTGACACACACGGATGTATTCACCATTCCAGCTGCAAAACAAACCCAGCAGTTTAGCTCTTGATCTCATACGTGCCTCTGAACATGGTAAAAACAATGGGGCACAGCCAGTAACACTCCTCTTGGAATTATTTGCTCTCTGAAACAAAAATCTTTATTGGATGAGAAGCAGCCATGAATGGGGATTCAACTGATTTGTGGATTTAAATAATAGGTTAGTTTTACTGACCACCTTTCAGAATCACATGTGACTTTTTAAGGGCCATATTCTGCCCTTGAACACCTACAACTGTTTTGACTCCCACAGTCTCCCTCTATTTATGCCTCCCAGAATTCCTCTTTGCACTGCCACAATGGTGTAAGGGGGCTTTAGGGTAAATGAGAATTGGGCCTGCTGACCTGAACATCCACACACAGAAATTCCTTCTAAACCTCAAATGAAATGCCACAGATTGTTCAAAATACAATTCTGCTGGTCTCCTCAAGCTTCACTCACCCTTAGTGGGGTTCAGGTACACGAACAGCACATTAAGCAAGTGCCAGGAGCCTCAAATCCCAGCATTGTGATTTGACATCAGAAAGTAAGATTTTTGTTTTTATTTTATTTTTTTTAGGATCATATTTCAATTGCTTATGGATGCAAAGAAAAACTCAACCGCCTGGCCAGTGTGTTACTGCTGCAATGATGTCTGCAGCCAGCCTCCATCAGAGGAAGGAGCAGCAGCACCAGAGCCAGGAAGGAAGCTGTCTGGTCCTGTATCTGTCGCCAGAGCAGACCAATACCTGCTCTTGGGCAGAAGGGGAGAATTGAGTGGTGTAGGGACTTGGATGCCCTTCTGGGTTCTCTGGGGTTGGCTCCTGTTCAGTGGAGCTTGGATGCATCCATTCCTCCCCTCTGACTTTTTGGCTCCACGGTCAGATGGTGGGGAGAAATAGTGGTTATCTTTTAAACACTTTCCAATTAATTAACCTTGATAAATTGCTATTTAAGTGCTACAGTTCACCAGACTGCAACTAATACTGTTCAGGGATCTCAGGTCTCCTGGTTGTTAGGACAATTCTTCCTTGCATAACATTTTTATAAATCTTTTGAGTCTTCATAGTCCCAGCACAAAGAGCTAGGTTCTGCTTCTGCAGCAGGAATTGGCGGTCCCCAACTTCATATCAAATGTGCTAGTTGAAGTAGGGGTGCCTTCCAAAAGGCAACTTGCTGGAGGGACATGAAGTGTCGAGCCCTCCCTCCCCACACACAGCAGTCAGTCCAGGCGGGGAGCGGAAGGGGCGTGGCCAAAGCCAGAAGAGAAGGGGCAGAGCCAGAGCCTCTTTCAGCCACACTGCCTGGGACGCTGCCTGGTGCAGCGCAGTGGCTGACTGGGAGAGTGCCTGGCTGCCACAGCAGCAGGTTGCACCGGCAGGCTCAGCTTTTGGGAACAGAGACCAAGTGAGCCAGAGACCCCTTCCCCCCAATACACTTGGAGTCAGCTCCTGTCCCCAGAAGCCGAGCCTGGGCAGGGAGTGGGCTGCTGCTGCTGCCGCCCCTCCCAGGCCAGGCTCTCTTGTAGCCAGCTGCTGCTGTGCACAGAGCATGCCAGGGTGGGGTGGGGAACAGGGAGGCTTTGACTCTCTCAGCTGCTGTCCTGGAAGCCAACTCCAGACGGGAGGCAGCCTGCCGCTGCCTCCACTGGAACCAGGCACCCTCCCAGGCAGCTACCACGCTGCACCAAGGAGCAATGAGAACAGCTCCATCCCGCTCCCTGCCTGGGTCTGGCTGCCAGGAAGAGCAGCTGGACGTGGGACAGGGGACGGAAGGGGAGGGGAGCCAGTGCAGCGGGAGGACAGAGCTCCCCCACACACACAGGTAACATGGGGAGAGGGGAGACATGTGTGGAGGTCACGTGTCCTCCCCATTTGCTGGTGACCCAGTGGGGTGGGGGGGACCAGTCACCCACCACTTCTCACTGACCCTCCCCAAAATCTGAAGGCCAATCATGTGTATAATAGTGTGAGACCGGTGAACAGTAGTCCAGGTTTTTTTTTGTGGGGAGACGTGTGTCTGAAAAATATTTCTGGTAGGGCCACCCAAAATTCTATGGGCAACTCTGCTAGTCCCTCTCCCATCTTGGGTAATTACCATCCTTCAGATAGCTGCAGACTGTCATTGAGTCCCTAACATTGTTTAGCCAAGAAGCTGAGCTGTTTTAGTCTTCAGAGTCCTGGAATAGCAAGGCAAGGGTTCCTCTGAGTAGCTTTGTAGAGACATAGCTTGATGTAGATTTTCAGATGTGATCACTTATGCAATGCTGTATTCATTTCTGGGCACAATATTACCAGAAACATGCAGACAAATGAAGCGAGCTTGGAGAAGAGGAACAAAAATGATCAGGAAGCTGGAGGGAGCAATATATAAAGAAAGATTAGAAGAGATAGATATGTGCAGCTTGACTAAACAATGACTAATTGGTGGGACATAGAATCTATGCATAGTCTTATTTGATTTGCCAGCGGTATACATGAGACTGTTATATGGTGTACTACTAGTTGTGTGAATCTGTGTAGGTAAAAAGTGAAAAATGGAGGCTGCCCGCCCTGATTTCATGGCTGAAATTGGGAAAAACTAAGCACAGAGAACAGTAAGCATCACAAGGTTATTTGAAAGACAATAGTTCATAAGATATTCTTGTGTGATTAGCTCTAAGTATCAGCAGTGAAAGACAATGGATGTCCTAAAGACACAGGCAGAGTGATAAACAAAGGCATTAAAAGATAATGGTTACAGGAGTTTTAAGAAAGTGAATCAATTTAATCCAATACACAAACCAACATGGTTTATTAACTTGATTATGTTTTGGAGTAATAGCCAGGAATTCTGAGGAAGGCATCTATCATGAACCATCCATTGAAACTGATTAAGCAGATGATGGAGAGGAAATGAGTTATTCTTTTCTAGGATCATGTCCTCAAGTGGTACAACATGGCATAGATCAGTTGACTTCAGTGGAATTATAGAATCATATAAATGTAGGACTGGAGGGGAACTTGAGAGGTCAGTTAGTCCAACCTCTCACGCTGAGGCAGGACCAAGTACACTTAGACCACCCCTGACAGGTGTTTTTCTAACCTGTTCTTAAAAATCTCCAATGATGGGGATTCTATATCCTCCCTTGTATTAGAAGCCTATCCTAGTATTTAACTATTCTTATTTGGAAAAACTTCCTAAATATAAAATATCACTTGCTGCAGATTAAGCCTGTTGCTTGTTCTCCATGTACACTGACTGTAGGAGAAGAATTGTTCACCATCTTCTTTATAACAGCTCTCAACAGTCTTGAAATATATTATCAGATCCCCCATTCAGGGTTTTTTTTTTTTTTCAAAACTAAACATGCCCATTTTTTAACCTTGCTTCATAGACCAGATTATCTAAACCTTTACTCATTATTGTTGCTGTCCTCTGGACTCTCTCCAATTTGCCCACTTCTTTCTTAAAATATGGTGTCCAGAACTGGACACAACTCCAGCTGAGGCTCACCAAATGCTGAGTCGAGTGGGACAGTTACCTCCTGTGTCTTCTGTCAAGCTGTCTGGAATGGCTCCAGAGCATGAGTACCAACCTCAGGGTAGACTGTTAAGAAGAAGGGCATAAACACCAAACTGGTGGTGAATTCTATACTTAGATTTTACCAACCAAGTATCAACTGTAAACTCCTCAGGCATGCTAACTTTACATGGAGTCATAGATAGTCCCATTGGGAACTCCAGTCTATCTTGCACCTGGGCAAGCTTGCCTTTGTGATAGATGCTCCCTTACACACGCAACTCCCCCCCCCCCACCCCCCAAAAACAACAATATTCTGGTCCTTCCAATCCCAAAGGACTGGTCAGTTACCACAAGTCAATTGCACTCTACAGCTTACATGAAAGACAATACTTGTAGCCAATCATATAATAAACTAATTTATTTTTCTTAGTTAATAAATCTTTAGTTAGTTATTTACAAGGTGAAAGCTGATAAACATACATACAAAATGGGTTAGTCTTAGGTTCCAAAAAGGTGGTAGAAGCTTCTATAATAAGCAAGTTTTATATATCCTTGAGGGCTAAGCTGCGGGGATCTTTTGCTTATTCTTAAAAATCCTTTCCCCTCAGAATCCAAACAACATAAATGTACAGTTTCTTCTTGTTATGTATTTTTATCCCCTCCTCTCCAGAGTTAAAGCTGATGGGATGAGTTCATGTGCATGTCTCCCCCTTTGTGGAGGTGGGGTGGAAGGCAATTAACAATCTTTGTTCTTTGGATATTTCACAATGTCTCATTTGGTTTCAATGGGCCTTCTTGGTGGGCAGGACCTAATGCATTCTGTAGGAAGACAGCATTTTACATTAACTAATGCTCCTTTCCTGTTTGAGGATTACAATGCAAACACTTAATATAAACTTAACATGGGATACAGATGTTATAAGTGAGTAATACATTTAGCATCCTACAAGCAGTTCATTAAGTCTAAACACAGTCTTATAAACCAAACCTCTATTTTAACAATGCTAACACAAAGATGAACCAGACTGATTTCCAACTGTGCATTTGACAGCGTTCAGTTGAGGCCTAGAGACCTTGGCATGAGCTGGCACCTGGTCTGCCAGCATCACATCTTACATACAACACTTCTGTTGATAAACCACAGAATACTAGCCTGTTTCACAACTGTATCATATTGTTGGCTCATATTGTTGATCCCCCAGATCCTTTTCAGCAGTACTATTGCCTAGCCAGTTATTCCCCATTTTATTGTTGTTTATTTGACTTTTCCTTCCTAAGTATAGTACTTTGCCCTTATCTTTACTGAATTTCATCATGTTAATTTCAGGCCAATTTTTCTATTTGTCAGTTATTTTGAATTCTAATCCCATCCTCAGAAGTGCTTGCATGTCATCCTCAAATTTGATAAGCATACTGTTCACTCCATTATCCAAGCCATTAATGAAAATATCAACTAGTACTGGACCTAGGACAGATCCTTGTGGGACCCCACTAGATACCGCCTCCCAGTTTGACAGTGAACTATTGATAACTACTCTGAGTATGGTCTTGCAACCAGTTTCGCACCACTCTATAGTAATCTAGACCGCATTTTCTTAGTTTGCCTATGAGAAGTCATGTGGGAGTACATCAAGAGCCTTACTAAAATCAAGATATCACATCTAAAAAATTCCCCCCTTCCCTACCCCAATGAAGTAGATCAATGACCCTTTCAAAGAAAGAAATTAGGTTGGTTTGGTATGATTTATTCTTGATGAATCCATTTTAGCTATTACTTAGAACTCTGCTCTGTTATCTTCTAGGTATTTACAGTCTGATTGTTTAATAATTTGTTCCAGTATCTTTCCAGGTATTAAAGTTAGGCTGACTGGTCTCTAATTCCCTGGCTCCTTTTTGTTCTCCATTGTAAAGATTGGTACTATGTTTGCCATTCTCCAATTTTCTGGGACCTCTATCCATTCTTGAAGATAATCTCTAATGATTCCAAGATTGCTTCAGCTAGTTTCTTAAGTATCATAGGATGAGTTTCATCAGGCCCGGTCAACTTGAATGCATCAGACTTATCTAAATATTCTTGAACCTGTTCTTTCCCTATTTGGCTTGTGTGCCTTCCCTCTTGCTGTTAATATTAAGTATATCTGGTCACCATTAAGCTTTTGTGAGGACTGAAGCAAAATAGGCATAAATCACCTCAGCCTTCTTGATATCATCCTTATTAGCTCTCCCTCCTTCACCTTTAAGTAGTGGACCAACACTTTTCTTCATCTTTCCTGCTCCTAATGTATTTATAGAACTTCTTCTTGCCATTTATTTGAACGCTGTCAAATGCACAGTTGGAAACCAGTCTGGCTCATCTCTGTGTCAGCATTGTTAAAACAGAGGTTAGGTTTATAAGACTGTGTTTAGACTTTATGAAATGGTGTAACTTGTTACGTGCCTTAGCCTTTCTGATTTTGTCCCTATATGCTTGTGCTATTCTTTTCTACTTCTTATTAGTAATTTGTCCATGTTTCCACTTCTTGTAGGATTCTTTTTAGATTTTCGAGGAATTAAAGAGCTCCTGGTAGACCCATATTGGCCTCTCACTCTTTGTTTTACCAGGTGAGGACCTGTCCCCTACCTGACTTAAGAAAACCCAAAATGAAAACTATACTCAATATATTTTTGGAAGGACCACTATCTGATGCTTCTACTCTAGCTGGTAGTAAGTGGGCAAATGGTAGCCTGGTTCCTGATTTTAAGGAGATAGCTGGGCAAGATCTGCATGGGGCTACTTGAGGATGTGGTAAGCCAAATAACAATTTTGTAATGGGTACCATCACAATCATCTACAAACTAGAGATGGGCACAAATCAAATGAAAAAACCTGAACATCAGGCACGTATTAGGAACACCTGATTCTCCTCTCACTTACAGTGGCCTAAATCAGGAATAAATAAACTCAAATCTATAGCCTTATTCCAGTTTAAAAGGAGAATCAGCCTCTAGATCTCCATAAAGAAGCAAAGCAAAACTCCACATCCAAATGCTGCAAAACTTGTTTAGGTTGTAAATCTGGCTGTAAATCTAAATTCTCACCTTTCAGGGTGAGTGGTCCATTGCAATGAGAAGTTCAAATGGCAAACTTGAATCCACACCCAGCTGTGGATTCAGGGTATGGATTGGGTGGTTTGGGTTTGGCCCATTTCTACTCTGAGTTTTAGAAGGTTGTACATATCAAATCTAGAGAAGAATTATTTAAGGTGCTAGGAGTAGTGGAATAGGATTTTTACACTAATTTCCAGGAAAACTAATTACCATGGACAGTGAAATTTAGCGGATTGTGTAACAATATTGAAAGAAGAGTGACAAAGTCGTCATTTGGTGAGACATAAAAAACTTTACTGACCAAGGAACAATGAAGGGAAAAATCCTTCCTGAGACTAAGTGACCTATTAGGTCTTTCCATGTCTAATTTATTGTATTTTATGATTCTCTCCACCTTTCCCATGACTCACTTCCTGCATTGCACAATCATTTTTTCAACAGATTCAATGAAGACCTTGATATGGTTCTGTCACACATTTGCTATGCTAATCCTTCACGAGCTACATCTAAGCATAGCTTTTTATCCAACAAAATAGGCTAATCTTTGAAAGGTTTTTGAAGCATGCTTTAAACTTCTTTAATGCTATAATTATATCAAATGCTCCTCCTTTTGCTTCTTCAGTGATGATCAGTCTTTGAAGAGCCCCATGAGATGGTGGGGGGAACCTTTCTCAGAGAGATTCAATGATGGAGTTCTGAGAAGCTGCCAATTTTTTCTTAACCTCAGGCAATAGACAGTCAAAGTGGGTGCCAAAACAGTGTTTGAGGAGATAATGATACATGTGGTATTTGGTAAGGGAGGGTTAAGAAAATTAAGTGTTTGCTTTATTTATTCTTATTATGTAACACAATGACATGACTGACAGGAATACAGTGCAGAATCTCATACTGCAACCTCTCCTCTGATGCATGTCACACAGAAACCTAGCAAGAGATCCTTTACTTAAAGGGATTTATATTAATTTTACTGGTGATTATCAACAGTGGATTTAGGATGTAGTAAGTGTTATGGGGTCCGGAAGTGCAATCCAGACCAGTAAGGAGCCACGTCACCACTTGCCCTGTAACGCTGGGTGTCTTACAATGCTTTGTGAGCATCCCAGGTTGGGAGTCACAGCTGCAAGCAGCAAGGTCATACCGAGAGTGTTGGTGTGCTAGACAGCCCTGGTTCAGCAGCCTGACTACAGCCCCACTCTGGCTTTCACCAGCCTTGGTTACTACTTGCACCACACACCAGTCCTAAATTTTCCCATAACTGTGTGCTCTGTAGTGTCCAGTTTTCTCCTGGACAGTTCAGGGAAATAATAAGGTCCTTTTATTTTCTTGTAGCGAGACAAAAGCACATCACAGGTTATTAACTTAACTGGCTTAAATACATCCTGCCATTTAAACACACCACTGAGTTGGTTTATAGAAAAAAAAACCCATGTCCTACAGTTAATTAAGTGATGCCACTTAAGTAAAAGGAATACAGTTAGAAAGGGTTACAAGCAAATAAAAATGAAAGCACACATCTAAAAGTCTAAAACAATCTAGCAAGGTACAGACTTTGTTCAAGATGGTTTCTCACCTATATTCAGTTTCCAGGGACTTCAACCCCTCCTTGTCTGATGCACCCATCTTTCTCAGCTTGCAAGAGCTCTGTTTCCTTGGGTCTGTCTAGTGATGGATGCCAAAGGTGGCTTCTGCCCTTGCTTCTGTCTTCCAAAGTTCAATGACCTTGCTTCAAGATGCAGGATGACCTCATGCTGTTTTTTCCCCTCCAGGGGTATTCTCCTGCCCCTGTGGATTTTCTATTTTCTTCCATTGTGTTTGGTAACACTATGTTTAATTTACATAGGAGATGGGTAAAGAGCTTTTTTCTCTCCTGTCTGGGAGAGAACCCGTTTCTCCTTATTTGGCCATAGACTTTAAGACATATAATTAAGTATCCATATTCCTCAGTGTTCATACATTTTCACAGTGATATTAATCACAAGCATGTCATAGGCTTTAAGAAAAGACCTCACTATATATGCTCTTATAATATAGCAATATTGTATACAGTTGATTCAATTGCTTATCACTCGAGGTTCAGCACCCCATGTTATACACCAGTAAACCTTTGAAGTGATTCTTCTGAGGGTTGCCCCTCAAAGTAAAATTTATTCAAACTGCCAGGGAGGCAACATGGAGTCTGGTGGTGAAGGAAGCTCCATGCCCTTTCTTCCCCCACTTGTTAGTTTAATAGCTTTGTTTACCTAACATGTAAAAAGGGACCTTCATTGTCTTTTTTTCTGAAGACTGGGAGGGTCAGAATCAAATACACATTCCTTCGTCTGAGACAGCTCTGTTTGCCAACTCCCCTGACACACTTGGTTTAAACACATTTTAGTCCAATTCTAGCATATCCATAAATCTTAATACACATACCCCATACATACATCAAGAATATTAATGATCAGTGAGATATTAGCTTTCAAATGATATCTCCCAAGGCATATTTTGTGTAGGGTATGAAGACAGGGATGCTTAGTGTCACTGTAAGAATAAAGGGGACTAACCTCAGACTTAAAGTCCCCTCATTTATTTATGGGGGCCACCATTTGCTCCATTACTGATGCGGACATGCCTTGTTCTCCACCTGGGATAGTAAAGCTCCTTTGTAAAGCTGACGCCTCTTGGGTTTGAATTCATTTATGCTGAAGTTCTGGGTGTGTAAGTTGTCAGGATCCCTAATGATGACAAAGGCGGGCAGAGTGGGCATGAGTCTCCTTTCACTGTGTTTACATTATTAAATATTCATCAGAGAGGGATCAGAACCCAGGTGGCCCCCACTCTGGAAGGACTCAACCCCCAAGGCTATATTGAGTTATTCTCTCGCTCTCTGGTCCAGTTAATATGTAAGTATTTTATAAAAAAGTGGAACAGCTTCAACAGGAAACAAAGATTGAGAATGACCTAAGCCAGAACACCCAATAGTTTCAGGTTGACCCAAATTGAATTCATTTTAAAGCATTCAGCATGGCTAGTAACAAAAACAAAACAAAAAACCCACAACACACCTATCATTCACACAGCTCTAGTTATAAATAAGGTCATTGACATGTTGTCCTCCATTCACCACTCCAGTGCCTCCTTGTGGTTACAGCTGGGGCTTAGCTCTACCCATCTGACAACCCTTCCTGTGGGTGCTCAGTCCATCAGGTGTACTCTCTCTTGCTCCCTCTTCATGGCTTGATATTCTGGTCAGGTTATTGTAGTTTTCTCCTGCCAGGGGTGTTCGTGTACCATAATCTCTCCATACCAACCATCCCAATTCTCTGCAGTCTCCTAATTCTCTGCCACTTCCCGAGTGGCTGATGGGAGAACTGAGGCCCACCCTCTGCTCTGGGTTCCAGCCCAGGGATCCCACAACCAGCAGCTAAGGTCCGCATTGTCCTACACCTTACTGCTGTTTCCCTGGCCTCCTCTCTATGTTTCCTCTGTCAGGCTCCTTCTTCACACTCCTCCAGGTATGCTTTGCCCTCCAGGCCAAGCTCCCTTCTCTCTGTAGTCTCAGAAAGGCCTCACCCTTGCATCCCCTTTCTGCCCTCCAATGCCTGGCTTTGTACAAGCCCTGCCTCTTTCAGTCCAGGTGAGCTTCATCCTTTAATTAGTCCTCACATTGCTCCCTGGTTCCTCCTCCAGATGCAATCTAGGCAGTTAATGGGCCCACATAGCTACCTTAACCCCTTCAGGGCTTGGTGTGGGATAAGCACCCCATCACAGCCATAAATAAATTTGCTTCCTTGGCCACTCTTAATCTCTCTCACATGTATGGCAAGTCACTCTTAAGGTGAGAATAGAGAAAGCAACAAACTTGCATTTTGGTAGTGATGGTCCTCAGGACAATTGCAACCATGCAAGGGCCAATCCTCCAAGGTGATGAGAGCCTACTCTGAAGTCCTACTGACTGCCCTCCACACCCATTGACTTCAGTGGGGCTTGAGCATGATCACAATTGTGCAGGATAGGACACCCAGGGTATGTCTACATTGCACACTAAACCTGGGTTCTGACTCAGGTTTAAGCCCCAGTCTGACTTTGGTCAGCAAGCACTCAGGACCGAGGTCCTAGGACCCTGCTAAAGGGGTGGGTCAGAGCCTGAGTCCTGCAGTGACTCACGTCTAAGCCCTATCATTTTGCAGTGTGAACGCAGCTCAAGCCACAGATCCAAATCAGAAGGTCTGTGTAAGTGTGTAAGTGCAGTAGGGACACATCAGCATGGCTGTGAGACCCAGGTCCAGCAATGGTAAGCCCAGGTTTACAATACAGTGTGATTATGTAAGACCGACAGACCCCGGTTGTTGGCAGGCAGGATCGAACCTGGGATCTCTGGAGCTAAATGAATGAGCCAAAAGCCACAGGCTCCTTAGCTAAGGCTGTAGCAGACTTCTTAATCTCTCAATGGTCTTGATGCCACTAGAGGGGACAGAGCACCACACACAGGAGACGTGTGAATTAAATACTTCCCCTAGCTGAGGAAGCATGTCCTGAGCTTCAGAGATTTCCCAGTTGAAATCCCGGATGAGCCCCCACTTGTAACGCCGACAGACCCTGGTCATCAGTGAGCAGGATCAAACCTGGGACCTCTAGCGCTTTGTGAATGAGCCTCTACTGCATGAGCTAAAAGCCACATGGCCCTTAGCTACGGCTGTAGCAGACTCATTAATTTCTAACTGGTCTCAGTGCCACTAGAGGAGACAGAGCACCACACTCAGGAGGAATGTGAGTTACAATTGCTCAAGTATGGGCTTTGAAACATCAAGTCCACAATCCCAGGTCCCACAGCCCCAGGTTTTCAATGCCATGTAGAAATACCCAAAAGAGACCACTCAAATAATTAACATGGTTTGTTTCCCCTGCACTGCTGTGATTTCCTGTGTGACCTTGGGCAAGTCACTTAGTCTCTCTATGCCTCAATTCTTCATCTGTAAAATGGGGATAATAGCACTGCTTTGCCTCACTGGGGTGTTGTGAAGATAAATAGATTCAAAATATGGTGGTGAGGCCATATAAGTACCTTATATAGTCTTACTGCACTGAACAAAGTGTCTAACCTTAAATGACAAAACCTATTCTGTGTTGCAAATTCTCATATGGGAAGAACCAGTAAAGCATATGAGACAGACCTTCTGCATACTGCTTTCACCCCGTCTTGTTAGAGAAGACTGACCACTAGATTTAAAGGTTACGAAGAAGAGCCTGACAATACCTACGAACATATCCCTATTAGGCACTAAGCTCTATCTCCATATAAGAGTGATGAGTTGGAGTCGTGAAGGGTTAATCACTTTGTTTTGTGAGTATGTATTTGGAAGGTGCCTCACCTTCCAAAGCAACAATGAGAGATGTTGTTCATTTTCTCTAGCAGTTCCCAGAGAAAAAGGCAAAAGGTAAAAAAATTTCAAAAGCACGTAAGTGACTTAGGAGCCTAAAATCCATGGTGATTTTTGCAAATGGGACTTGCACTCCTAAGACATGGAGGCACTTTTGAAAATTTTACCCACCTCCAAGAATAAAAGACCTATGACCGAAGAAACAAGTCTTCAGTCCCCTGAACTAGGATGATGCTCTGTGGATGCTATGGAAATCATAGTCCAGCTGAATGGAACTAGGATCTGACTCAGCTCTTCTGAGAAATTCAATAAATTCTCACTTTGCGGTTACAGCGGGGTGCTACCACTATTCTCTCTATAATTTATTCAAATATCACAAATGTCAGATGAATCTGTTACAGTTGCTTTCTTGGAACCAGCATGAAAACAAAGATAGTCAGTGTAAGAGAGCAGGGCTTTTTATCACTGAATGTTCTGCATGCCAAAACAATGAATAGGCTTAAATTATGTTAGGTTTTTGACCATTCTTTCCAAATGGACTGTATCCATATGTTCTCCATTACAGATTTTGCAAATCTGCTTAGCCTTTTCATTCAGTATTAAACTCTGCTTTGTAACAGAATGTATCCATTGAAAATGATAGTGTATATTTTAGATAGGATGTCTGAAAGCAAGTTTATGTAATACATCATTCTTCAGTAAATATCATTTTTTTCTTACCTCTCTGTCTCTCTAACCAATGTTGGCAATTGTGCCATTAGACTATAAGTGCCCTATTAACTTGGAGTTCAGCCTGCTTACATACTTGTACTAGACTAGAGCTATCTATAATTTTCCACTTTGCTCATGAATCGTCTTATCCCCATTCAATAATTCTAGCCCTATTTCTTGTAGTAAAAGAGGACAAAAGTAAACATTAGAGCCCCAGTGTTCTCACAACCAGACTGCCCAGAAGAGCATGCAGTAAGCCATGTTCACCATTGCAAAACCTGTGCACTAAACCATCCTCAACATGGCAAAATTATACAAATCTCTTGGGGAAGACCCTCAAAATGTTCCAAGTTCTGTTGACCTTATCTGAACTATAGCAGGCCCCACAGCTATGTACCTCTACAGTCCCCTTCCACATCAGCAGGCTGCGTTTCTATGATCTCTTCCTGGCAATGTACCATCACTAGAGTGACCAGACTTCCAATGTGGAAAATAATAAGTGAGCCAAAACAGGAGTCTGACAGGAATGGGCTTGCAAAGGGGGTCTGTAGTGTGACTAGGGAAGCAGGAGCATGCTTGAAGGCTATGGGTGCCAAGGGAAGTAGTAATCAGAAGGGGACAAAATGTGATGCCAGGGGTTAGAAAAGGGCATGTGCAGTCTCCCCCAGGAGGCAGAAAAGGGATAACTCCATTTTTTTTTTTGTTTATGCATCTTGTGTGGTTTCAGGGTGAATTTTCATCCTGCAATATGTGCATTTATTTACCAGTTGGGGCCAGGAGAATTTCCACTAAGCTCTAAGGAATCAGCAGTCAAACTCAAACCTCTGAGGTTTATTGCTTTTAAAATCCATGAGGCCTGGTTCTCCTCTCATAAACACCAGCAGAACTCCAGCAATTCTCCATTGACTTCATTGGAGTCACTCCTGGTTCTCACTGAAATGAGACAATCTCATATTTTGAAGTTTGTCTAGTGGTTTTTTGATCTCTTGGGGTAGATAGAACTGCACATAGGACGGGTGGCCCGATGCTGATGTAAATCAGAAGCATCATCACTAAAGTCAGTGGAGTTAACCTGGTGTAAAAGTAGTGTGCAGTGCGTAATTTGTGATGAACGAGGTTCAAGCTGGGCTCATGCTGGGCAGCCAGAGCACGGTGACTGCTGGCTGGGAGCCCCGAGGCGCTGGGGCTATGAACTGCTAAGCCCCCAGCACAAATTAAGCACTGCTTGTGTGTGTGCAAAAGGTGACTCAAGGGCAAAGATTCTCAATTAGACATTATTTAAAAATTGTTACGTTAGAGCTATGTCCCTTTTCATTAGACGTTTTTAGCAATGAAACAAAAAAAGAAAAGTAAGTTTAATTTAAACATATTTATTCAGTTAGATTGCTGAGTAATTAACTTCCATCTGTCACTGATTGATTAACTGATTTCAATGTATTCAATATACCATTATCTGACTCTATATGCATGAAGTGTAGAGGTCAGGCTGGAAGGGAGAGATGAGGAAGATGGTGCTGTGCTTAATTATCCAAGCTAATGGCTCCTAGAGGTTGCTCTAATTTACTCCAGTGGTCCAGTCAGACTATGGTTGCCTCAGGATTGGATGGGTGTCAGAAGAGTTGTAAAATCACCTCCCCACGTGCATCTTCCACTGAACGGAGTTTGGCCAGACTGAGCAATAGGGGTTGTAACAACCTGGCCCAGTACTGCTCCATATGGTCACCAGCCTGTCATGAGTGGAGCCAGTCAGTGGGTCCCACTTGCTTCTAAGTCAAATGGGTCTGTGCAGTCTAATCACTGTTTCTAGCACTGAAACCCTAGGGCACACTCCCCAGGCTTGTCTTGTCACACCTCTTGTCTGACTCCCTTCCTTAGGACATGGACCGTTGTCCAGCTGCCCCAGACCCCCAAATCAGTGTCTGATTTACCTCCTGATGCCTCCATGCTCCTTGCAACGAAGGGGACTAATGAGACTGTAATGTCTTTGGGTCAGGCCCATAAAGCAGAAAACCCAGGACTGGGAGTTAAATGTCAGGTCTGCCGTAGCATCCTTAACTCTACCCTTTTGTGTTTATGATCACTGCACAAGCACATAACCCTGGTGAAGGTGACATAATGAGCCAGCATTTTACAAATTCTGGTAAATGGTCATTTATACAAATGATTTAACATATAAGAGGTTTCTAAAACATTGAGCAAATAAGGACTGTTCTTTGAAGCTTTTTAAACAGTACAGAGTAAGGAGGGAACCAAACCAAAATGGTCAAATAAAAATGATCATTCATTTGACATTTTTCTAAGCATGTTGCAATAAAATTCATCTGACAACAATCTTTGATTTTCTTTCCGCACTTCTTTATTTGAAAGAGTTGATGAAAAATCCATACCTTATTGAATATTGCACTGTGGTTGAGTCTGCTGTCAAGCATCAGCCATTATTTTGAATTGTGTCCTCTTAAATGCAAATGCCTATTGACAATATGTTATGGTTAAAAGTTTCAATCCCAATTCTGCTCTCACTTTCACTGGTGTGAATCAGGAATGACTCGAGTGGAGTAGGTGTGAGTTAGACAGAATGGAGTTCTTGGTTTTAGTATTTGTGAGAACAGCGATGGACTGCCTCTCAAGGATTCATGTATTTATTGTCTGTCTTCTGAAGTTCATCACCATCATGTCTGAGTACCTCACAGATATTTATGAACTTTGTTCATGATATTCCCGTAACGCAAAGTAGCATAACCTCCATTTTACAGATGGGACACCTGAGGCAAAGTGAGACTAAGGCCTGGTGTGCAGTAGGGGGGTACTTAGACGTACTTAGATCTACTTACTGTGGTGTCTTCACTGCAGTAAGTTGACTGCTGACGCTCCCCCGTTGACTTTGCCTGTGCCTCTCACTCCGGTGGAGTACCAGAGTCGACGGAAGAGGGCTTGGCGGTCGATTTATAGCATCTTCACTAGATGCGATAAATTGACCCCTGCTGGATCGATCGCTCTGGAGGTAAGTGTAGACATGTCCTAAGTGTACCCAAGGTCACACAGGAAATCTGTGGCTGTTGTGACCCTCGAATCTTGAACCTGGGTCCACTGGAGCAGCCATGCTCCAACCCTCCTTGGGCAGCCTATTGCTTACCTGGAACTCAGGAAGTCCAGCCTGAGGTCCTACTGGCAGACTCCCAGAAATCATAGGGCAGTCATGGGGAAATGGGAGCGCAAGAGCTGAGTAAGGAGCCAGTGTCACTCTACCTATCATCCGGAGGATAGGTGACATTTCCTGTCTTTCAATCAAGTGGCACTGTGGAGTGGGGCAAGTGCCAATGTGGTCAAACATCAGAAACAACTCTCTGCAGCTGCCCCCATTTAGACCAGGATCAGCTTTTTCCTTTTTCCTTCTTTCTTGTGTATAAAAAGAAAATAATTCTCTGTTTAAAAAATTTTACAAACCTCATGTTACCATAATGAATTTTTTTATTTTCTTCCTGTAGATAAGATTGTGCCAGCACAATATCATTATTGATGTAATCAGTAACACATAACTGGGTGTGCGGTTATTGTGTCACCTTCAGTACTCATGCCTCCAGTGTCTTATGAGACAAGAGCAGTATATATAATGCAGGACATTGACTCCATGTACCCTGGAGTGTTCTGTGTGTAATTATAAAATGATTACCTTAATATTTAATAAGCGACAACTGTTTTTCAGAATAGCATAGCTGGAAATACTCGTCAACCAATCACACGGCATCCTCTGGCCATGAAATAAATATATCGACTGCAAAAGCTATCTGCATGGAACATTAAGGTGGAGGGCCAGATCCTCAGCTATTTTCATCTGGCATAGGTCCCTTGAGTGAATTTAAACATGCAAAAACCCAGGAAACACAAGTTCAGGAGCTTGATTTTTTTCCCTCATTTACAGCAGTGTAAATCAGCCCCCCTATAAATTGCCAGGATAGCTGTATCGGTGTGACCCAAACCTCCCTGAATGGCATTAGCTATGCCAATAGCCTCAGCTGTGCTGCCAGATTGCTGGGTTTTTTTACACACCTCTGACTGATGTCATTACGCTGCCAAAACTCTGTAATGTAGACCCAGTCTTTCACAGTGCAAGTTAGGAGTCAATAAATGGCAGTGGAGTAGGAAGCCAGGTCCTACCTCTGCCTCAGGGTCTTACAATCTTAGGGTGTGATCCAGCAAATATTTACTACCAGGCATTGTGTTTACTACTATGAGTAGTCCCGCAGATGTCGTTGGTACTAAAGTGAGCACGGTACCTGGTATTTTTTTGTAATGGAGTTCAGGACAAAAAGGAGTTTTGTAAAGTATATTAGGAACAAAAAGAATCTATTTAACTTTTCTAACATTGACCTGGAAAAAAAAAACATAAAATCATCACTGATTAAGTGTGCAGATCACATAAAAATTGGGGGAGTCGTAAATAAAGAAGAGGACTGGTCACTGATTCAGAATGACTTGGATTGCTTGCACCCAGTTTACCAAGCAAACAATATACATTTTAATATGGCTGCATGTAAATATGTACATCTAGGAACAAAGAATATAGGGGGGACTCTATGGGGGAAGCAGCAACTCTGGAAAAGCTTTGGGAGTCTTGGTGATTAATCAGCTGAACATGAGCTCCCAATGTAACACTGTGGCCAAAAGGGCTAATGCAATTATGGGATGCATAAACAGAGAAATCTCAAGTGGGAGTAGAGAGTTTACTTTACCTCTGTGGAATACTGTGTCCAGTTCTGGTGTTTGCAATTCAAGAAGACTGTTGATAAATTGGAGAGGGTTCAGAGAAGAGCTGTAAGAATGATTAAAAGATTTGAAAACATACCTTAGAATGATAGAATCAGGGAGCCCGTTCTATTCAGCTTAACAAAGAGAAGGTTACGGGGTGACTTTGTTACAGTCTATTAGTATCTACATGTGCAACAGATATTTGAGAATGGGCTGTTCAGTGTAGCAGAGAATGGTATAATAAGATCCAATAGCTGGAAGTTGAAGCTAGACAAACTCACACTGGAAACAAGGTGTAAATTTTTACAGTGAGGATAATTAATCATTGGGATAATTGTCCATCACTGAAAACTTTTAAATCAAGATTGGATGTTTTTTTCTAAAAGATGTGCTTTAGAAACTTTTTTGGGGGAAGTTCTATGGCCTGTATTACACAGAAAGTCTGACTAGATCAGGAATGAGGAACCTATGCCTGGTGGGCCGGATCTGGCCTGCTGCTTCATTTCATCCGACCTGCAGCAAGTCTTCTCACCGTGGACTGGAAGCCCCGAGCCCTGGCATGCCCCCCTTCCGCTCAGGGCTGGAGCCACGAGCACAGACTCACTCCACTGCGGGGGGAAACTAGGGTTGCCAGGCTGTTAAAAGTCCGATCAGTTCTGTGCAGCTCCCAGAAGCGACCGGCATGCCCCTGCGGTCCCTAGGAGCACGGGCAATCAGGGAAGCTCTGCGCTCTGCCCCTGCCCCCAGTGCCAGCTCCACAGCTCCCATTGGCCGGGAACTGCAGCCAATGGGAGCTGCAGGCACAGCACCTGCGGGTGCGGTCAGCGTGCACTGCACCAAGCCCTATGGCTTCTCCACATAGGAACCGGACATGCCGGCAGCTTCCAGGACCAGCATGGAGCCAGGGCAGGCAAGGAGCCTGACTTAGCCCAGCTGCACCGCCAACCGGGAGCCGCCTGAGGTAAGCGTCGCCCAGGCGGAGCTCACACTCTGAACTCCCTGCCTCAGGTCAGAACCCCCTCCTAGACCCCGCACCCCCACCTGTACCCCAACACCGTACCCCAGCCCTGAGCCCACTCCCACACACCAACCCCCTTGGCCCCAGCCCGGAGATCACTCCTGCACCCCAAACCCCTCGTCCCCAGCCTCACCCCAGAGCCTGTATCCCTCAGCCGGAGCTCTCACCCCTCCTGCACCCCAATCTTCCGCACCCTGAACCCCTCATTTCTGGCCCCACCCCAGAGCCTAGGGGAAGCCTTGAACCCACCCTGCGGGGCTGTGTGTGGCCCATGAATGATTTTTCCTGTGAGTCAATGGCCCCTGATAGAAAAAAGGTTCCCCACCCCGGACTGGATGATCATAATGGTCCCTTCTTGCCTTTGAATGTACAAATCTATGAATCCCTCTTCCCTTCTTTTTATTTAGGTGATCCCTTCCTAACTAAACCCACAGCTTTAAGAGTTAATACTTTTTAAAAACTTTTTATAAGTAGGATTAGACATTTTCCTAGGTAATGAAGATAATTTAAACAGTTACATTAGCTATTCACACAGTTACAACAAGTCACAGTAGATGATTCTAATAGTCCCTTCTGGTCTTAAAATCTATGAAAAAATTAGAGAGAGAAACTATCTGAAGGATCTGTTTGTGTTCACTTTCAGAAAGGATATTAGACTAGATGGTCCACTGATCTGCAGCTATGGCAATTCCTGTATTCCTAAATTATTGCTCATCTTGTATGCCATTTTTGTATTCTTAATGTCAATTAAGAAAAAAAAAACCCTACAACATTCAGAAGCAACAACATGATGTTGTAAAACCAGAGAGACCAAACAAGATTAGAAAGGCCATTTCCTTTGCTGGGATTTTGTGAGCTAAAGGTTAACTTCCAATTAGAATTTAAAAGGAAGAACTTTTATTCTACTTTGGCTGGGGCTTTTAGCAAACCATATTTATATGTACAGAATACATGTATATTTCCTAATAATCTTACCTTGTATTAAATACTCTAAGGATGTCACAAGAACTTGTTTAGCTGATTTGAACATAAGATATTCAGTAGTGATAGGACATATTACTATTACATTATCAAATGGGGCAAGTTAGGAATCAATGGAATGGCATTATCAAATGCTACTGCCTGCCAACTGATTGCAATCAAGTTACTGTGCAGTTGCCAAGTACATCCTATTCACCAAACTTGTGGTGTTAAGTGTAAATAATATTCCGAACTGAAAGATTAATTCTTAAGTCACATTTATGTAATAGTAAAGTAGCAACGAAGGTATTGCATTCAAAACAACAAACAAAGGAAGAGGCTAGATTGTGCAAGGCAATAACCAACCCGTTGGAATAATAGCAGGCCCAGGGGACTTAATAATACTTTGCATTTTTATAACACTCTCAATCTGAGGATCTCAAAACACTTTACAAACTTCAGTAAAATAAGCCTCCCAACACCTCTGAAGTAGGGAAATATTATTACCCACATTTTACAGATGAGCAAACTACTGAACAGATGAGGAGGCACAGGGAAGATAAGGCCAACTAATCACAAAGGAAGTCAGTAATAGAGCTAGAAACCAGTTGCATGCTTAGATACTACAGTGACATATAGAAGATAGAACAGAATCCAGATCTCCTGACTTGGGTTAATTCATGTGCTTTAACCTCTAGAACAGCTCCTTGATGACTAAAAATAATCAAATTAATAAGCAAAGGAAAATGTAGCAATTGATTACAACATATAAGGCCAAATTCTTGCTTCCATTGGCAAAAGTGTGCATCAGTGAGACAAATGGCAGAATTGCCCATCAAAATTAATGCAGAACATTAGGAGTGAGTTCTGGGCCTTTGGCACCAAAAATGTCTCCTGGAAACATAACTTTGCTTGTTGTATGATTCATGGCATATGTTTCCTGGTCCCAGGGGTCCTTCTAATGACTGGCTTGAAGTCGCCAGAGCCCACACTACCAGACGTCTATGCAAGCCCTCCCTGGTCTGCCTTCGAGGCTCTCATCTCCCTTCTCCAGCAGCCTGTATGGGACCTATTCTAGGTCTGTTGGGATAAATTTGCTTATCAGCTGTACAGATTAGGGAGTCAGGATGCTTGGGCTATGACGAGAGTGTAAAATGCCTTCTTTCTTCCTGGCCTCACCCATTTCTTTGTTTGCATGTTTATTACTGAAACTGTTTTGCAACTTTAACCATAATAAGAATTACTGCACTCTCTGTAATACCTGACACTGGAGTTGTCATGTCTTCAAAGTTATCAAGTTATCAAGGTCATCAGTAAAAAATCCAGAAACCAAGGGCCCAATTCTGTTCTCAGTTACACCAGTCATCTGGAGTAAGTCCACTGACCGAAACAGAGTTACTCCAGCTGTACACAGCGGTAACTAAGAACAGAATTTGACTACAAAACAAAATATTAATGGTAAGTACCAGGGTTGAAAAATGGAGGAGGGGAGTATTGAGGACAGAGTAGCATCAGGGTTGAGTGTGTATGGAACAGGAATCTGTGTCTCTAGAGGATCAGCCTGAGAACTAGCTGAAGTTGGATGGAGAGAAGGGATCAGGAAGCAGGCTAATAGGTATGAGTTAGGAAGATGGGATAAGGTAGATGGCACATGGAAAAAGTGAGTGAGGGAGAAAATGTTTAAAAGTTCAGAGCAACATCACATAAGGACATAAGAATGGTCATACTAGGTCAAACCAATGGTCCATTTAGCCCAGTATCCTGTCTTCTGACAGTGGCTAGATGTTTCAGAGGGAAGGAACAGAACAGGGCAATTATCAAGTCCCTCTTGTACAGTCCCAGCTTCTGGCTGAAGATATAATTAGCTAGAATGCTGATGTTTATGTGGGAGCAAGGGCTGCAAGACATCCCACTTTTACAGCTGTTATCCTTTCTATAGGATCCGTTAAATACCACTGATTCTCATACTATTGTTTGCAGTGGTGTAGGAGTGTTTGTCCCAGAATATTAGAAAGACAAGGTGGGGGAGGTAATATCTCTTATTGGACCAATTTCTTTTTGTGAAAGGGACAAATTTTTGAGCTACACAGAGTTCTTCTTCAGGTCTGTATTAGCTCGAAAGCTTGTTTCTTTCACCAATAAAAGTTGATCCAATAAAAGGAATTATCTCACCCACCTTGTCGCATTGATTCTCATAGATATTTTAGTTCAGTGGTGGCTCAATTGCATGGAACTACCAAATTAGCAAGGCACTTTAATTTGTTGTTTGTTGTAAGGTCTCATGATATACCTATTTGCACACACTGTATTAGAAAGTTTGGCGATTTTTGAGCAGACTTAATATATGGACTGCCTGGAAAAAACAGAAGCTAATTCTATTTATAGTTTAAATCTGCTCTAAAGTCTAGCATAGCATTAGACTTTGTCTTTACAGCTAAAAAAAAAAAAAGTGTGTTTTTCACCTGGAGATGAAAGTGTGTGAGCTATCCCGAGTGAAGGCAAAGCAGGTTAGTTTTACAGCAAGGTAAACTAGGTAAGGTTAGTGCTAATATCCCAACCTGGGATTAACCTCACCTAGTTTGCCTCAAGGGAAAACTAAAGTGCTTTGTCTCCATTATGTTTTTACCTGGGGATAGCTCACATGTGTTTGCTACCTGGGGTAAAAATATGCCTTTTGTTAGCATTGGAGGCTATACTGTGTTGACAAATTCAAAGGAGAGTGACATACATCCTAATAGTGTGCTGTCTGTTAGCTGCAGGGAAACATTTGTAGTCTGGTTAATGACTTCAGTGCTAGTGAAAGCAGGTGCAATTCCATTGCAGTGGAGTTGCACCCACTTACAGTAAGGCTAGGTTTAGACTTTCCTCTCAGGTAGGCTAGATAACTGTAGTACTCCATAGAGTTTCCTACATGCAAAGAAAGACAAGAAAGAGTTACACTCAAGATACTTGCAGTGCTTAAAGTGGTCTGAATGAAGAGGGATAGTCTATTATTTTCTACAGAAATGAAAGCTACATCACATCAACTCTGCACCCACATCTGTTCTGCCCTCAGCCCCCTGACAATTTTGCTCCCTCCTGTTCTTCCTGCAGCTCCAGGGTTTTTTCGCCTCCTCAGAGCCTTCCCCAGCTGGAGGTTGCAGGGAGGGAGATCAGAGGAAGTGTCCTGTTGCTCACAGGAAGGAAGGGTGAGAAGGGAGCAGAGGCACCCTGAGTTGCTGAGCTTTTCCTTCTCCCTTCCCTACCATGAGAAGAGCTTTGGCTCCTGAGGGGAGGAGGAAGAAGGTGGGGAACTGGTGCACCCCTTTACGACCCAGCTCTGAGTGTAGACATTTTATTTGCAGGGTCTGCGACCCCTTTGGACCAGGTGCACTTTGAGCATTGAATGTTTGTAAGTACCACCTCCCCATTGTATGTCTGATAAGCAGCAATCTGTACAGAAGGCTCTGGTTTCTGAGCGCCCCATTTCCCAGTGTAGTGATATTTGTGGCACACTAAACCCTTAGACATAGCAGAGCACAGAAGTAGCTGATTTCCCAACTCTGCTTTACAGATAGGGGGAGCCAGAGAGCATCATGACAAAGAGAGAGGAGTACATTGGGCTGAGGCAGGGAATCATCACAGTGCCAAGTGAATTACACAGAAGAAGAGGTGGGAAGGGTAGCAGAGCAACTTGAGTTTAACTCATCTGATGCAGACCTTTAAAAAGGGGTCGGATTCAGACTATGGAATGGCAAATATTCAGGGTGCTTTTCATGATTTGTCTGATGTGTTCCTCCATCCTTAAAGCTGTTTCCATTTCACTGTTTCACTCTTCAAGAAAAACAGGATGCAATATGCCCTCTGTCCATGATAAAAATTCCTAATACAGTACAGTCATGCAATTTATTTTCATACAGTGGCCTGCATATAAAATATTACATAACCTTTTATGAGGAAATAATGCGTTACAGACTTGGGTATATCGTTGTCTTGCAGGAAGAAATTGAAAGATAATGTTGTAGGATGGAATGGAGGAAATAAGAGTTGAGATATAAAAGCAGTAAATATTTAAATATTCTTAGTTCCTTATTGTCTGCATGATAGTAGCTCCAACAGAAACTGTTGTTCTAGGCACTGAACAAACACAAAGTAAGAGGTAGTCCCCTCCCCATGGGTTTACAATTTAAAGACAAAGAAGTACAACATACAGCAAATGAGGCACAGAGAGATTAAATGCCTTCCCCAAGATCACACCGGAAATCTGTGGCAGAGATGAGAACTGAATATTTATTTCTAAAGTCCCAGTTCAGTACATTAACAACAAGACCATCCTCCCTCTCATTACACACGGACATGGGCTCAGACTATGACCACAGTTTCAAACACTCCCTGACCTTCAGGGGAATTGAAATCTGGATCCAGACCAGATTGTTGCAGCTTGGCCCATCTTTAGTTAACAAGAAGCTAGGTGTGGGAGGAGGGAGTAACGGGGGATGGGAAAGGAGGGTTTTTAAGTAGGCTAATGCAAAAGGTTTTCAGCTCTGAAGAGAGGAAATGATTCAGGGAGAGAGATTTCCAGACAAATGGCCAGAAACAGTGAGAGTCATTACGTCGAGTCATTTACAGGAAATGAAATGAGCCAAGACTGAAGGAGTGGATGGGTGGATTCTGGGTGCTGGGTGAAACTAGGCCATGGATGTTCTGAGAAAAAGAGGCAAAATGACACTGGATTAGAAATTAAAACACACAAAGCATCAAACACACACATACACAAACATTCAAAATGTATATTGGTGCCAAGCCTCAGGCACCTCATAACTATAAAATGTCACAAACTTTCAACTTAAAGGCCAGCAATCGAAACTCCCCCGCTTCCTTTCCTCCACAACAACCTCCTGCCAGTCCTCAATTCTTGCTATTAAACTAAATCAAAAATCTTTCAAACACTTCACCAAAGAGGGAAGTATTACATTGGTCCCTACAGCTAATTAAACAGGTTCTAGAGAGACCAATCCTGGAACATGAGCCATCCCTTGAGAATGCTCTTCCCAGCATGCAGACTAAGTAACTTCAGAGAGTAAGCCAGTTAAGGTGATCAAGGATGAGGGCAGTGTGGGGTCTCGCTGATAGGAGCTCAACATTTTCCTCACCACTCTGGACCTCACGAGATTTAGAAAGTAGAGAGTTGTGATTAAGGCACTGCACTGGGACTCAGGAGATCAGGGCATAATTCCCAGCCCTAATACAGACCTCCTGATTGATCCTTGGCAAGCCACTCAATCTCTCTCTGACTCTTCCTCCATCTGTAAACGTGGATAAATTAAACAACACTTGCTTTGTCTGTCTTGTTTCTTTAGATTGTTAGTTCTTCAGGGTAGGGTCTGTCTCCTACCATATGTTTGCACAGTGTCTAAGACAATGGGGCAAATAAATAGTAATGATAATAACTGTCTACTCATTGAAATCATAGGCAAAACTGACATAGGGTACGTCTACACTGGAATTAAAAAGCCACGGTTGGCCCTTGCCATCTGATTAGTGCTTGCGGGGTTTGGGGCTAAGGGGATGTGTAATTGCAGAGTGGATGTGCGGGCTAGGCCTGAAGACCACACTCGAGGACCCTGGGAAGTGGGAAGGACCCAGAGCTCAGGCTGTAGTCCGAGCCTACACATCTATACTGCGATTAAACAGCCCCTTAGCCCAAGATCTGTGAGCCCGACTCAGCTGGCGTGGGCCAGCCATGTGTGTCTCATTGCAGTGTAAACATACCCATAGACTGTAATGAGAATAGGCTGGGACATGTAGGAAACCATGAAATACCCAGTTCATTAAAATGATGTGAATGATTAGTATAACTCAAATGGCTGTAAGAGAAGGCCAGCTTTTCAAGGGTGCCGTTTTGCCTGAGCCTGATTTGCATGATCTTTACAGATATTTTGTGGCATTACAAAATGCAAGATAGTTAAGTATCCTCACAACAGAATCTATATCAGCGAGGACCTGTCTTTCTAAAAAAAACCAGCAGCTCCTAGATCTTTATGAATGTTAATTCTTGCCCCACGTTCCTAGGACCCCTTTCTTCATTTATCTTCAGGGTTAGGGATGGAAGAAAAAGCTGTTAAAAAAGGTAAATCTATACACACACACACACACACACACACACAAAATCTTAAAATAAATATCATGCCTCTATTGAATTTACTTGTAAGTGCTTTCTGGAAGATGCATTATGTACTGTGAAGAAGCAAGAAAAATTGCAGTACAGAAGCTAACCCGATGTTTTAAATGAAACACATAGTGCTGCTGACATAACATTCTAATGCTCTGAAAATTTTAATTACATCAAAAATAAAAGCAAATTTCCATTTATCATTAGCATTGTCAGACAGCTAGACAATGGAATGCTGTTCATTTATCTACAGATCCAAACAGTCAGTCTATCTTCTAGAGAGGATTAACCTTAGAGTAACACTTAATATTTTCTCTTTCTTGCCACTGGTATTATTGCTTCTAGGTAGAAGGGAGGTAGGGAGCATTTATAGCTCATGACTGTCAATTGGTGAAGACATAAACGGTTCTGGAAAATGTGCCATGATTTTATGTTCCACGAAGTGAAGAAAAATGTTAATCTCTGCCCAGATTCAGCTATGAGAAAAGTAGCAGAATCCACAGTCTATGGTTTTTATTGCTTAGTTAAAAATGTAGTTAGGGATGAGTGATAGGTAATCTAAAGATAATTCTTTTCACTCTCATATAGATTAAAGAAATACATGATTACTTACATTTACTATTCTGCCCAGCTATGCTTTCATATAGCATCTTCTACCTAAGGATCTAAAATCACTTAATTAATCCTCATAACACCTTATGAGATAGATCAGTATTGTTATCTGCCTCTTAAAGGGGTGAAGAATTGTCTGGAGGGAAAAGAGGTTATTTTGATTAAAGCACTATAAGTCAGGAGACCAAGGTGCTCTTCCCAGCTTTGTCACATACTTGGTGTGTGACCTTAAGCAAGTAACTTTATTGCTCTGTGTCTCAGTTTCACCACTATAAATTTAGGATAATAATACCAACCCCATGGGTCAGTAACACATTCATTTCAGAGCGTAGCACCCATGATTTATTCAGTGTTAAAAGCAAATCAGCGGTAGTGACATGAATGGACTTTCCAGCTCCTTTCTCTGACCACTAGACACACTGTTTTATTTTAATTGTAGGTTTCATCCCAGTTAGAAGTGATAGTGTCTATAACTGAGGGGCTGACAGTAAGCCTAAACTTACTGGGCATCCTTCTTGAATATAATACAATTTGGGCTTTGACTTCATTGGGAGCAAGATTTAGCCCATAGTCTACAGATATTCTGACACATTATTGTCATCACTAGTTGCCATATGAAAGAGAAAGATTATCATCACTAACGAAGAGTGCCAGCATGTTTACTGAGTGCTGTCATATAGCTCCTATGCACTGAAGGCTCCAGAATTCCCACTGGGAGAGAGTCACACATTGGATATGTTTTTTTTTTTCCTATTTGTTTGTGAGACTCTCTTCCCGGGAAAGCAACCAATTTGCTCTTCTCTTTACTGGCTTCTTCTCCCGCAGGCTCCACAGTGTGGCATGTCTTCAGCTGGGACAAGCTGGATATTCAGTGCCCTAAGGAACCTAACAGTGCCACTCATTGTGACAATCAGAGCCCCCATAGAGCTCTCCAACCCTGCTGGCCTGGGTCCTGATCACTCTTCCAGAGAGGAAGTCACTGTGGTGGAGGGACATCTGTATGTATCACCTTGCACAATCTTTTTAGGATTATTCCATCTTCCTAGGATTATCCTAGGGTAGTGTCTCTGAGTCCCCCTCCTCCCAATTGGGTAGTAGGTCTTCCCCCAAAAACTGATGATCCCCTACAATCTGCAGGATGCCAAGCCAGCTGCATGGAGGCCTTTTGGCTCTGTTAAACCTTAGGGTCCCACTGTAGCTCACTCTGACAAGGCCTCCCTTATCACTTCCCTATGGCCCCACTCAAGGAATTTACACTGTTGTAATGTTGAAGAGAATTTGGCCAAGTATCAGGCAGGAAACCGTTTTCTCTAAGCACTGCTCAACCTGCACCCTGATGCGAGATCATCTAACTAAAGATTGGGCTCAAACACCTATACAAAAGGGGCAGAACTAAAGTTAGAGTCAAATGAGAACCAAGCTATTTTATTTAGACATGTTAGTTTTTTTTAGAATTGATACGTTATTCTATTTATTTGGGTAGCAGGCTGTATTACAGTCATGTAAGAAGTCTTGCCACAAGAATGTATAAATCCATGCTGATGGCCTCTAGGGAAGCAGAGAAAATTAAACAAATGTATATACTGTGTTGCATATTGACTGTAAAATCCCAAACCTATTACAGCTTCCTTTTCAACTGAAGCATGGCAATAGGTTTCACCTACTGTATACTTACTTATCAAAAGGCAATGTTTATTAACACCTCCCTGTATAAATATTAGCACAGCAAAACCAATGTGAAAATGAGGCAAAGAGTCATCTTTAAAGCCACAAAAGGCAGGAAGTTCAGAGTTTAGGCTCTTTCTCCATTCTGTTCTGTTCCATTCTTTTCAAGGTTGTATATATAGCCATCGTCACCATAGCATCAGAGTGGGACATGACTAGTGCCTGTACTATGTGTCTCTGTTTGCCTTCCTCTCCTCAGGGGAAAATTGTGTGAGGATTTATTTTTTTTAAGTATATTATGTACAATGTGCTGTGTGATTATACTAGCAAAGGCAAGGTCAAAGAAGCGTGCTTTGCCCCAATCCTTCATTCACCCCATTTCAAGAGACATGAGAACAGCAAGTAACATTGTATATGCCTCACGTGCTCAAATATCTTGGCATATTCCTATTACTGCTACTACCAAGGATGTGAGTAGGGACTAAATAGGAGAAGGTCCAAAGTCCTTTATTTTGTGGTATAGTGTTTGATCCTTGTTAGCATGGCTTTTCTGTTCTTTGCTTCTTCTGCTTTTCATAGTACTTAAACAACAACAACAACAACAAAAACCTAAAGATTTCTGTGGGAAAAGGAAATACTTCCATATTCTACGGGTCATTGGAATAATAAAACTGTAATGGCTTCTGCACAGCAGTTATAGTCTGTTGTGTCAATGCATATTATTAGGGACCTTTCGTCTGCAAATTATTGACATGATAGATTGCAACAGCTCTTTTGAACAATTTCTTACATAAGGCAATTTTGCAGGTTTTGCTTTATGTCCTTTAGAGGAGACACTAAACCCAGGTCTCTCGGATCCATGGGCCAATGAAAGATTTGATGGTACTTGTTAAACAGACTAGAGGATGACCCTGGTGTCCTGGGAAACATGTTCCCTACCCCCACCTCTTCAATGAGAAACTGCAGAACTGGAATTAATTTGCAAAATGGACACCATTAAATTAGGCCTGAACAAAGACTGGGAGTGGATGGGTCATTACACAAAGTAAAAACTGTTTCCCCATGGTAATTTTCCCCCTACTGTTACTCACACCTTCTTGTCAGCTGTTTGAAATGGGCCATCCTGATTATCACTACAAACGTTTTTTTTTCTCCTGCTTATAATAGCCCACCTTAATTGACTCTTCTTAATCTAACTCTTGTTAGAATTGATATGGCAACACCCATTTTTTCATGTTCTCTGTGTATATATATCGTCCTACTGTATTTTCTACTGCATGCATCTGATGAAGTGGGTTTTAGCCCACGTAAGCTTATGCCCAAATAAATGTGTTAGTCTCTAAGGTGCCACAAGTACTCCTCGTTCTTTTTGCTGATGCAGACTAACACGGCTACCACTCTGAAACCTGTCTCCATAGAGACTCCTTTGGCTGCACAAGAGGAGATGGGGGTCCGTGAAATTTTTAAAATAAAAATGAGGGTCCTCAGGTTGCTAAAGTTTGAGAACCACTGTGTTAAATGACTCTTTTGTTTCAGTTTTCACCAAAAAGTTAGCAGTGATTGGATGACCAACATAGTGAACCTCAGTGTAAATGGGGTAGGATCTGAGGCTAAAATAGGGAAAGAACAAGTTAAGAATTACTTACACAAGATGTCTTTAAGTCAGCAGGGCCTGATGAAATACATCCTAGAATACTTAAGAAATTGTCTGAAGAGACCTCTGAGCCATTAGCGATTAACTTTGAGAACTTGTGAAGGACTAGAGAGATCCCGGAGGACTGGAAAAGGGGGAATAAGGCTTAACTTCTAGACCAGTCAGCTTAACTTTGGTACCTGGAAAGATAACAGAGTAAATAATCAAACAATTGATTTGTAAGCACCTAGAAGAAAATAAGGCAAAAAATAAAAATAAAAATAAAAACAAACAGTCAACATGGATATATCAAGAACAAATCATGTCAAACCTACCTAAGATCCTTCTTTGACAGGTTAACAAGCCTTGTGGATGGAAGGAAGCAATAGATGTGATATATCTTAACTTTAGTAAGGCCTTTGATACTGTCGCACATGACTTTCTCATAAACAAACTAGAGAAATGTAGTCTAGCCGAACCTCCTATAAGGTGGGTGCACAACTGATTGGAAAAATGTATTCAAAGAGTAGTTATCATGTTCACAATCATGTTGAAAGGGCATATCGAGTGGGGTGTGTCCTTGGTCCGGGTCTATTCAATATCTTCATAAATGATTTGGATTTAGAGTATATTTATAAAGTTTGTGGATGATACCAAGCTGGGAGGGGCTGCAAGTGCTTTGGAGGACAAGATTAGAATTCAAAATGATCTTGATAAATTGGAGAAATGGTCTGAAATAAATAGGATGAAGTTCAATAGGGACAAATGCAAAAGTACTCCATTTAGGATGGAGTAATCAATTGCACAAATGCAAAATAGGCAGGGCCGGTGCAACCATTTAGGCGACCTCGGCGGTCACCTAGGACACTAGGATTTGGGGGGCGCCACGTTCTTCGGCAGCGACCGTGGCGGCCGGATCTTCGGCCGCCCCAGTCGCCACCAGCATTTAGGCGGAGGGAGCTGGGGCAGTGGAGCATGGGGAGGGCAGCCTGCAGCAAGGAGGGGGCGGCACACAGGGGAACTCCTCGCCCCAGTTCACCCCTGCCCCGCCTCCTCCCTGAGCATGCCGTGGCTGCTTCACTGCTCCCGCCTCCCAGGCTTGCGGCGCCAATCAGCTTAGGCGCCGCAAGCCTGGGAGGCGGGAGAAGTGAAGCAGCCACGGCGTGCTCGGGGAGGAGGCAGGGCAGGGGTGAGCTGCCACGGGGGAGGGGGGGGCCTTAGGATGGGGGGTGGGGAGCTGCCGCCTGCGGGGGGCGCTTCAGGGCGGGGACTCGGGGACGGGGGAGACGGGGGCGCAAGGTGGAAGTTTCGCCTAGGGCACGAAACATCCTTCCACCGGCCCTGAAAATGGGAAATGACTGTGTAGGAAGGAAAACTGAAAAAAGGGATCTGGGAGTTCTGGTGGATCACAAACTAACTATGAGTCAACAATGTAATACTGTTGTAAAAAAAGCAAATATTGTGATAAGTGTTGGCAGGAGTGTGGTAAGCAAGACACGAGAAGTAATTCTTCCAGTCTTCTCAGGACCGATAAGGCCTCAGTTGGAGTATTGTATCAGGAAAGATGTGGACAAATTGGAGAAAGGTCAGAGGAGAGCAACAAAAATCATTAAAAGGTCTAGAAAATATGTCCTACAAGGAAAGATTTAAAAAAATGGGTTTGTTTAGTATGGAGAAAAGAAGATTGAAGGGGGACATGACATCAGTCTTTAAGTACATAGAAGGTTGTTATAAAGAGTCTGATAAATTATTCTCTTTAACCACTGAGGACAGGACAAGAAATAATGGCCTTAAATTGTAACTATAATGGTACCTATTATATTACATCTCCCTCTTACAAACTCCCTCTAAAACTCTCGTTTGCTAACTAGTATCATTTCATTATTGCCTGTACTTTCCCAGTCTGTCCATTGTATATTGTCTTGTATTTAAATTGTAAGCTCTTTGGGGATAGGGACATCTCTTTGTTATAAAGTCTGTATAACACCTAGAACAACTTGGCACTACCACAGTATAAATAATAGTAATAATTGTGTGCTGCATTCATCAGGAAGTGCAGCCCAGGCAGCACGGCTGAGGGTGGACGCCTACATTGGCGCCATGCCATCCCTGCACATGAAAATTTCTCCGGGTGCTATTGTGGCATTTTTCCAGACACTTGATGCCACAGCAGTGCCATAAAGGCACCACTGCAGGGGCCAGAATCTGTTCCATTATGTTGTTTGTCTTCTGCTGGACAAAAAATGGAGGCAGGTCTGGGATTTATTTTTTTTAATCCCTCGTGCAGGGAGAGGTTGGGAACGGATTGCAAACAGAGGAAAAGAATCCCCAAACATTTAAAAAGGACATAGGGAGAAAAAAGATGAAACAGGAAAGGAAAACAAGAATAATTAATGCCTAAGCTATTGCCTCTTTCAGAAACAGCAGGCAAGGGCAGCTCTGACAGCTGTAACATGTCCATTTCCTCCTGCTCTAAGTAGTGCCACTGGTGCAAGTGAAGGACAGTAATGGTACTGGAAATGCTGCTGCAGCATGTAAATTCAGTTAGCATGACTAGGAAAAAAAAAAAGTGAGCTTCAAGGGCAGTGTGTGAGACAGATGTCACAGGGATCCGGCATAGCTGCAATGAGACAGTAGATTTTCATGCACAATGTCTAATACATGAGGTTCCCTGTACCCCCTCCTCCAATAGCAGCAACTATCAACAAAAGGAGTGGGGAGGTGATGACGATACGCTGGAGCTTGGGGAAACAAAGCCAGAAATGTAGTGGCATGCTTTAAACTTCCACGGGGAGTGGAGGCTGATGGAGGAATGGGAGGGAAAGAAAGAAAAGTTTAGAGAGGAGGGGAAAATAATTGGCAGACTGAGTTAGTATTGAAAGGAAGGCAGCCGGCACCTGCTATAGGCTTCCCAATGCTAAGGAGCCAGGGAACAAAACCATTATCATTATTGGTGTTGCTTTTCCCCCACCCCCACCAAGCTCAATAGGAGCACAGCAACGCAATTGGCTATCAGTGTGTAAGAGACGTCAGTAAAAGGAAGGAGGATATATGCTTAGGGATGTGCAGTTACAAAGGCGACACCTCTATGAAACGGAACAAAACCCTTATTAGTACAGCATGGGTTGAGGATGAAGATAGCCTGGGTGTAAAGGACAGCCACCCCATGGAACTGCATAAGCTCCATCATCGCTTTCCTACTCCCACCCATTTTGAGTGTGATCTGAAAAGGCTATGTGACAGGTCAGACAGCAAGAAAGAAAATCATCCATCAAATGGCATAAGTCAAACCTTAGCATTGAAGTAACCACAGAATACATATTATTCTGCAGGAGCAGGAGGAGGAATATGAACACACAATCATCACATGCAGCCAACCGAAAAAGATGTGTATTTTAATATACTTACTCATTTAAGATATACATCAGTTAATCTCCTCTAAATAGTTTGGGCCTAGTACTCCACTGCCCTGCATCTTTTGTAAATATTTACACTTCTGCAGAGTGGAATAGGTACTCAGGAGTCCTGGGTTCAATTTCTGGTTTACAGGGTGACCTGGACAAGTCACTTCCCCTTGCTGTACCTCAGAGTATATCTGTGCTACAGTGGCACAGCTGCCGTACTGAGGCTACACCACTGTACTGTAGACACATACTACAGCAACAGAAGGGGCTTTTCTATCACTATAGTAAATCCACCCCTCAAAAGGCGGTAGTTAGGTTAATGGAAGAATTCCTCCGTCGACCTACTGGTGTCTATAGTGGAGATTCGGTCAAACTATATTGCACAGGGTGTGAAATTTTTCACAGACTTGAGTGATGTAACTAGGTGGACCTAAATTTTTGCTGAAGACCAGGCCTCAGTTTTCCCATCTCTAAAATGGGGACAATGATCCTGATCTACTTTTAAGCACTTTGAGATCTACTGATGAAAAGTGCTCTATGAAAGCCAGGTCTAGTTCTGACTAGTCTGATTTGAGAGTGTTGTACACTCAATTTGCACTAATTTGTAAAGATGTAAATGACTGAAGTGCAGGGTTCATGAGTTCTGATAACACATCCATCACTGTGATATATCTGAGTGCCTATCGATGTAAAGAGAAAAAGGGGTTAAAGGTTTCTGCAAGTTCCATTGTAAATTATATAAATTATATCAGACTCTTCCTATAATCCATTCGTTTAAGAATCTCCAGATTCCTTGAAGATGCATTTTGAACATGTCCTTATAAATCTTGGAGGAAAGAAAGGTTTGATGGCCCAGGACCTAGCTCTCCTAAAAAGAATCAAACACATTTTCGTTATGCTTCAATAAAGTAAACAGCACAGGTGAGGTGAGCAAACAGAATGATGAGTGATGACACTCTTCCTCCCCAGCCTCTCTGCTCCAGCTGAAATTCCATGAATCATCCAATCCATCACCATAAAATAGACAATAAAGGCATTCTGAACGCCAGCATCAGGCATGCATACAATGAAAACACAAGGGCAAAAATCCAAAATGAGAATGGAGGCAGATTTAGAAATAAAAGACACTTTGGTTTGTGACTGCACATCATCTGAAGGAATCCCAGATTCATGTGGAAAGAATTTAAGAGAAAACTACAGGAAATACCATCCAAAACATTACATGGCATCAAAAAGTAGGAAAAACCTCATGCCCAGCAACATCCTCTAGCTCAGAAAATCAGCCCAGAAATATAAAAATTAGCCATTCAAGAGTGGAAGTATCATGGCTGACTGAGGCCCATATCGTAACCCAACCTCTGTAAGCTATTTGGTATAATGACCATCTTCTCCCTCCCTGCACCCCCCAGTATATACAGTGCCTAGCACAATGGAGGCTGGTCCATGACTGGGGGTCCCAGGCACTACCACAGAGAATTCCCTTTGTGGAAGGGAAGATTAGCTCTTCCACAGCACCATCCCTTACATGCTGGGACTCTGCATAGTGCTCTGATGGTGAGAGGACATGGAGTGGGTGGAGTTATGGCAGGAGGGGGTCAACTGAAGGGACACATATCATCCCCCAACCAACCCCACAGCCATTGGTCAAAGAAAATAATAAAGCCCAAGGCTATATTACCTTGGCTGTTGACTCTTCTGAGCTGGGGAACCTTGCTCTTTAATTACTCTTGGGGAAATTCTGTGCCACTCTGCATGAAGAATTTGTGCAGAAATTAATGTGTTTTTTTTTGTGCAGAATTTCCTTTTCCTCCATAGAAATGGGCTGCAGAGCTGCTGGCCGCCACTAGGGGCCACTTGACCTGACACAGCGCAGCTTGCAAGTAGAAGACACTGCCGGGGAGGCAGGGGAAGGGAGCCGGAGTGTCCTGGCAGCTGGGCTGAGAGTTGCAGGGTTAAGGGTGCATCCAGGTGTCTGGACTGGAGGGAGCCCCCACAGTTGGGCTCTGGTGAGGAAGGGGGGTGCGTGCAAGTGTCTAGCCAGGAAGAGGGGGCACATCTGGGCTCTGGAGCGGAGGGGGTGCATGTGGGTGTCTGGGCTGGGGGGNAGGGGGCACATCTGGGCTCTGGAGCGGAGGGGGTGCATGTGGGTGTCTGGGCTGGGGGTGCCCTGCAGCTGGGCTCTGAGGGGTGGGAGGTAGGGGATGCATGCAAGTGTCTGGACAGAGGGGAGCCCCTGCAGCTGGGATCTGGTGGGGAGGGGGTGTGTGCGATTGGCGCAGAGGGAGGCCACAGCGGGGCTCAGGGGTAGGGTTACCATATTTTAAAACAACAAAAAGAGGACACTCCACAGGGCCCCGGCCCCGCCCCAACCCCGCCCCTTCCCCAAAGTCCCCACCCCAACTCCGCCCCCTTCCCCAAACACTCCGGCCCCCTGCTGCTCCCTCTCCCCTGCTTCCTGCGAATCAAATGTTCGCAGGAAGCCTGAAACAGACAGGCAGGCAGCAGGTAAGCTGGGGCTGGGGCTGGGGCGGTGCGCGAGAAGGCACGGCCCAGACTGGCCCCCCGGGCTGAGCGGCTCCCTTCGGCGGCCGGCCCCGGCCAAGAGGCTCTGGCCTCAGCATCTCCAGCCCAGCTCGGCTTGGGCCCTGGGGCGCCAGCCCCGGTTCCGGCCGAGTGCACCGGCCCCAGCCGAGTGGCTCCGGCCCGCCCCGGCCCCAGCGGCTCTGGCCCCGGCCCTGACCGAGTGGCGCCGGCTGGCCGGTAGCCAAGCACCCCCAACCCCAGTCCCAGAGGCTCCGGCCCGGCTTGGCCCGGCCCCCGGCCCTGGCCGAACAGCGCCGCCGGCCCCAGCGGCTTCGGCTCGGACCCAAGCCCCATGACCCCTCCCTATTTTCCCTGACATGTCCGGCTTTTTGGAATTTCCTCCCCGACGGGGATTTGAGGACCAAAAAGCTGGACATGTCCGGGAAAATCCGGACATATGGTAACCCTACTCAGGGGGAGAGGGAGGGTGTCTGGCCCCTCTACTGGGCTCCAGGGGGAGGGGGCAGAGAAACAGGAACTGGGATGTCATAGGGGTTTCCTTAACTCTCTACTCCTGGAGGAATTTTCTTGTGTCTGTACTGTTACAGACAGAGTTGCTAATAGGCATTTTGAAATAAATTAGCAAACCAATTGAAACTGGCATGATTATATAGTGTTATTTTGACAAATAAAATTTGCAGAATTTTAAAATATTGTGTGCAGATTTTTTTAATTATTTGGTGCACAATTTTTAGGCACCAAATTCCCCCGGAGTATTTAACGGAACCACACAAGTAGCCATGGTCCGAGGAGCACTGGGAACAAGATTCCACAGAACATGCACTGCCAGGAAGCTGAGGGAAATATGGGAGTAGGTTTGGAGCCAGAGCCACTGTTCAAGCACAGTACACTGCTTGAGGTGGACGTCAAGGATTGGCAGGTGTTCCCTGGGAATCATAGAATGTAAGGGTTGGAAGGGACCTCAGGAGGTCATCTAGTCCAACCCCCTGCTCAAAGCAGGACTAATCCCCAGACAGATTTTTACCCTAGAGCCCTAAAAGGACTGAACTCACAACCCTGGGTTTAGCAGGCCAATGCTCAAACCACTCACACTCCTGCCTGGCAGAATGATTTGAGGAAACCTTCATAAGAGGATCTGTTGGAGTTTCTCTCCTCTATGGGCAATGTCTGGCATTGTCCGACTGCCCATAATACAGTTTATTGACAGTATAACCCTGAAGATCTCTAGAGTCTCTGGAAATTGGATCCCTGGCGCACACAACCACCATCAGCAGGATGTTCTTGGTTTCTTTTCCAGTATTCCACAGCTAACTGAAAACCCTATTTGCAATAAAACATCATAGTATAAAACGCAGAGGGACAAAGTTTCTGCTGGTTTAAACCAACACAGCTCCACTGAAATAAATGGAGCTATGCCAGTTTATACCAGGAGATAAATTTGACCCAGAAGGTAGAAATAACAAGCTCCAGGAATTTCTAAAGGCAGAAACAGAGCTTGATTCAGCCAGTAGAAATAGCTAATGAAATTCACAAATAAAAAAAATAGGCCTTGATTCAGATAGTCTAATCCACCACACAAGGCCCCCGAGGCGAAAGCTCCATCCCAGATAAGGCTGCAGAGGCTGCATCCCACCCTGCTGCAGGCCAAGAGGACTCAGCCAAGTAGTATAACAGAGGGTGGTGCTGACCCAGGAGGGGCAATGACAGAGTCAACCCTCAAGCATGTGCTCTATCAGGACATCCTCAGAGAGCTTCTATCAATGCATCTTCTGTAGGGACTTAGGCATAGTTTACCACGATGATCCCCCATCAGAAACCCAAAGGATTTTTTTTAAAAAGTCATTTCTAGGCTGATAATTTATATGCTGATGAGATATTCGAGGCCAAGCTATGACTACTGCATAACAACAGTATCTGATCCCAGGTTGTAACCACACTGCTGTATAGTTTGGCTTGGAAGGATTGGATTTTTATTAGTAAAGTAAACATTGATTTCTTTGTACATACAGAAACCGACAAACCCCCAATCGAAATTTACAAACAGGCAAAGTAAGAAAAATGCTGCTTGAGAACTTATTCATTTGATTTACGGATATTTACTTCCCATATTTTGATATGTGAGATTGATAATTTGTGTTTTAATGATTATAAAGTTTTAACTTCTTGAACCTCAATGTCTACTGTCATTAAATAATTATTGTCTGACCCCTATTGTCTGATCCCCTAATTTCCTGCAGCTATGAAAATTTAAAAAATTGATTTTTTTAAACAAAAAATGCTTAAAATAAACATTGATATTATCCATCTATATATAGAAAGAAAGGAAGAAAGAAAGAAAGAGAAAGAAAGAATAGTACCAAGCCTATGTATATTGTAGAGTGAATGCTTTATGGAGATCAGCCATGAAAAGCACAACTTTACTAGCATGGTGTTTTACATTTACACTGTAGTAAATGTTTTTGCTAGATATTATGCAATGATAATGACACATTGTTCACTACATTTCTCTTGTCAACAACTGGGAGCTGACCTCTAACTTGCTCAAAGCTGAACAAACAAGCTGAGGGTGGCTATTTGTATGTGCAGTTACAAGAACATCTTCCTTAGCTAATTCTGCATGAAAGATAGTTTCCTCTGGACAAATGCAGTACAGTGGAAAGCAGATTACTCGGGCCCCGTTCAGCATTGCTTTTATGATGAGAAGCATGAACTAACATAAATAATCCCATGGCACTCAGTGGAATTGCTCAATAGGAGTAGGGATTGCAGAATCAGACCTTGAATTGACTGCATTGAGAAACAAGAGGTATTTCCTTCCCTTAAATGACCTTGTTGAATGTTAAATGCCGAGCCTTAGCCAAGAATGTGACCAGGAACTAGAATGAGTGATCAAACCTAGGTCTCCACTCTCCGTATTGCAGTGGAAAATAATACGAGACCTGGCCAGGAATAATTGTTCTAATTAAAGTGGTGATCAAGTTCAAAGGCAGAAGTACCCAACACAAAACCACATTGCATAATGACCTATGAGTTTTACAAGCAGAGGAGAACTATAATAGTCAGAGTCACTCTTTGCTACTCTGAGTAAGAATATGGAATTAGACATGAAGCAGGCAGAGGTGAGATCTTTGATCACAAAAAATAAATTCCATTGAAGCTGATAAATTAAACAAGACAAGACCTTTATAGAACACAATAAAATCTAAGGGTCAGATCCTCAGCTGGTGTAAATCAGTGTAATTCCATTAAAGCTGATGGATTTACCTCAGCCCTTTGGGATTTAAAGTATTCAGCTAAATTAAAATTAAACACATTCAAAAGTGATTCCATTTGCTGTAAAACACCTATTATAAACAATAAACTGAAGGAAAAATAATTGCTGTACTCTATATGTGAGCATGTGTATGTGACAAATCCCAGGGTTGTTCCCTCCACCCCCCGCCCCCACACACACACGAGCCTTGGACAAGTATTACATTTAAATAAATCTACCAAAGCAAATATAATGGTAGTGTGAGGAAATCTGCTGGGTTACATTTATTATCTCTTCATGACCCATCTAAATGCCAAACACCATCTTTTTCTCCTCAGATGCTAAGTTAGGGGTGCAGGAACAATTTGTATAGTGGCAGTGCTGAGAAGCACTGAACCAAACTTTAAACCTGATGGAAACCACTTCAAGCTAGGTGGTGAGGCAGCACCCCCCCAGCACTCCTAGTTCCAGCACGTATATTTTAAGTGAGGGTGTAAAGCAAATATTTGAACAGTGCTCAGTGAGAACTTATTTTGAGACCTGCGAGAACTACATTGAACAAGATCGGAAACATGAAAAACATAACACAATTAAATACAGCCACTCCAGATTTGATTTTTAAAAGATGAATTTGACAGTGGATTTCCTATTAATTAGATTTGTAAAGATATTGCTGGGATAGAAATAAAATGAGGGTAAACTGGATACAATCCTTGAGTTTCAGACCGGAGATAAAATTCTATTAAAGCACCTCTTTAGCAGCAGTTTAGTAACAACAGAGAAAACAATTTAAGAAAATGGTCCACTTAGGCCAGCCAGTTGCCCTCAGAGCTCAGTTCTGTGGAAGCACCTAAATGGGGTCAGGAATGAGGTCACTGAGAAGGAGGAGGAAAATTCGCACAGTTGCTGTCTAGTTCAGACTACGTTGCCTCATTTCTCAGTTTCTATAACTTTCACAAATTCTGTGGTGCTCATCCAAAACACTAAGACAGTGAAAGGATTCAAAGAAATCTAAGCTGTAATGGATAATCACGAGGGAGCAGAATCAATTTTCCCCATGAATATAATTAAAGGGTGTTTAATAAATCTATTGGGTATCTAATCAGCAGAGGGCTGGTAGACTTACCTTTAAGTTGGCCTTTAATTTGATATAAGAAGTTCAAGTAGTGAAAGGCTCTAAAATAATTAGCCACAAATCTAAACCATCTCTTTCTTCGCATGTTCTTTGACACTCACAGAAGTGGGGAATTAAACTGTATCATTCAAAGGGATGGAGCTGCCTTTGCACACCCAGGAGCTCTGTAAGGCACTCTGTCATCCCCAAGAGGCAGTGAGGGTCAGAACCCACCCTCATAAAGGGCTTGATTGTGCCTTATGGTTATAGTCCTGCACTAATTAAGGGACCAAGCTGCATGCAGAACTCCTAGTGACTTCAAAAGGATCAGGATTTGATCCTTTATTTAGAATTCAGTTTTACAAGCCCGCCACATTCAGAATTCCCAGTGACTTTCACGACACCATGATTTGTCACTTTATTAATTTGGTCCCAATCATTCAAATCCTCCATATGCAGAATTCTCATTTACTTCACTAGGACCAGGATTTGCCATTTGCTGCTAAGATTCCAATCTTGCAAATCCTTTGCATGTGGAAATCCCATTGAATTCATTACAAATAAAACTCCACAGCCCCATTGTTTGCCAGACCTCAGGCAGACTGCAAATAAATATAGACATTGCATATGGACATAGGAAATTATCTGTTTATAAAGAATGTGACCACATGTTCAGAGTCAGTGCTGAGTCATAAGCTTTCTTCCCAGTGCAAAAGTCACATGCTCTAGGAATATATTGCACTTACTGTAAAGTCCAAGTGGCAAAGGAATCAGCATAACCTGCACTTCTCTTGCTGGATAATAAACGTGCCTCAGGTTCATGTTTGGCCAAGTAAATCTTATTATAATTCCTCTATTTTGTCCATTTCACTATCTTAGATCGGTACTAACACTCTCAAGCTATAGCTCTATTCAAATGAAAGACCCTGGGTATTAACACACAGTATTTTATGTGTTCCTATAGAGGGTATGGAAAGACAAATTAGATTTTGTTATTATTATCACATCCAGTTTCAAGAACATTACGCCAAATTGGTGTATTTTGAGAGAATAGTATTAAATAGTCTAATCTGAAATGTGAGTGCAATTACAAAGTATAAAGCACTCTCCTAATGCACTTGTTCAATATAATATGCAAGTGGCATAAAATATTTGGTAACTAATAAAAAAAATCTGAAGTAGGTTTTCAGCATTTTTTTTTAACTTTTAAAAATTGCATGGACTATAAAGAGATTGTCAATCCATCATGCTCATAGTACTTACAAATGTTTCCTCATCTTTACTCCTCACTGGCCTGGATTGGTCCAGAGTTGTCTGACTTTTCATTTTTAACACCAGACCAGTAATAGAATTTAGTAGGGTTAAAAATATTGGGCCAGATTCTCAGCTGGCATAAATCAGCATTGAAGTCAGCGTTTTGCCAGTCCATTTCAGAATCTGAGGATGTAGAGAGGATACATTATGCCCCTTCACAACCTCGGTAGCAACTAAAGAATTGGTAGACTCAGTGGAGTTTGGATTGACCAAACCCAAAATGGAATTCGAGAGGTTTGTTCTGACAACCCTTTTTGTTCTGAACTTCAGACAAAGGAGTGCTACAAGGGTTCCCCTGCAGCACAACATGGGAAAAGAGGAGTGAAAGTACATTTTGCCCTGGTAACACAGAAGAGCACAAATGCAAGGGTTCCGAAAGCAGCAGGTGTGAGTAGAAGAGAACGTTACCAAGGTTCTGCTGCCATATATGCAGCTGCTACAGCATGCAGGAACTCCAGGGAATGGGGAACACAGTGGTATTTCTCTTCTGCACCTGGTCTCTCCTACGTGAAATGTGGATGTGATAACATTCAAGACAGAATTTGCATAATGCACAATCTTCAAAAGGTCTGAAGTGAAGCATAATTAGTTTGCCCATCACTACCAAAAACATTGCTGCCTCTCTCTGTAAAACTCTGTGTGCCACATCTTCAGCCCGGCCTCTGAATTTGTGCCTGCCCACCCAAGTGTGCCAGCAAAGCATGTACTTACATATGGAACTGAGCACAGAAACGTATAGACTGGGTACTTAGGTTCACAATTATCCAACTTGGGTGCGCCCCAACAGTCGCAAGTCCTTGTGCAGAATGCATTTAAACACAATAAAAGTAACAACATAATAAATTACAACATTTTGCCCCTTATATGGCCAGGATCTCAAAGAGCTTTACAAAATATAATTAATTCAGCCTTACAACACTCCAAGGAGGTGGTATTACGATACCCATTTTACAGATAAGTAAAATGAGGGACAGATTGGTTCAGCAGCACCACGGTTTTACGAAAGGTAGATCGTGCCAAACCAACCTGATCTCCTTCTTTGAGAAAGTAACAGATTTCTTAGATAAAGGAAATGCGGTGGATCTAATATACCTCGATTTCAGTAAAGCGTTTGATACGGTACCGCATGAGGAATTATTGGTTAAATTGGAAAAGATGGGGATCGATATGAAAATCAAGAGGTGGATAAGGAACTGGTTAAAGGGGAGACTGCAGCAGGTCGTACTGAAAGGTGAACTGTCAGGCTGGAGGGAGGTTACCAGTGGAGTTCCTCAAGGTTTGGTTTTGGGTCCGATTTTATTTAATCTATTCATTACTGACCTCGGAACCAAATGTAGGAGTGGGCTGATAAAGTTTGCAGATGACACAAAGTTGGGAGGTATTGCTAATTCGGAGAAGGATCGGGATATCCTGCAGGGAGATTTAGATGACCTTGTAAACTGGAGTAATAGTAATAAGATGAAATTTAATAGTGAGAAGTGTAAGGTTATGCATTTAGGGATAACTAACAAGAATTTTAGTTATAAGCTGGGGACGCATCGGTTGAAAGTAACGGAAGAGAAGGACCTCGGAGTCCTGGTAGATCGCAGGATTACTATGAGTCGGCCATGTGACATGGCCATGAAAAAAGCTAATGCGGTCTTGGGATGCATTAGGTGAGGTATTTCTAGTAGGGATAGGGAGGTGCTGGTTCCATTATACAAGGCACTGGTGAGACCTCATTTGGAGTACTGTGTACAGTTCTGGTCTCCCATGTTTAAAAAGGATGAAATCAAACTGGAACGGGTACAGAGAAGGGCCACTAGGATGATCCAAAGAATGGAAAATCTGTCATATGAAAGGAGACTCGAGGAGCTCGGTTTGTTTACCTTAACCAAAAGGTGGCTGAGGGGGGATATGATTGCTCTCTTTAAATATATCAGAGGGATAAATATCAGGGAGGGAGAGGAATTATTTCAGCTCAGTACTAATGTGGACACTAGAACGAATGGATATAAACTGGCTGTCAGGAAGTTTAGGCTTGAAATTAGATGAAGGTTTCTAACCATCAGAGGGGTGAAATTTTGGAACAGCCTTCCGAGGGAAACAGTGGGGGCGAAAGACCTCTCTGGCTTTAAGATCAAGCTTGATAAGTTTATGGAGGGGATGGTTTGATGGGATACAGTGATTTTAGTCAATAGGTCGATAACAATGGTCAATGATGGGATATTAAAAGTTACTACAGAGAACTTTTCCAGAAAGTCTGGCTAGAGAATCTTGCCCGCATGCTCGGGGTTCAGCTGATCGCCATATTTGGGGTCAGGAAGGAATTTTCCTCCAGGGTAGATTGGCAGAGGCCCTGGAGGTTTTTCGCCTTCCTCCGCAGCATGGGGCAGGGGTCGCTTGCTGGAGGATTCTGAGCGACTAGAAGTCTTTAAATAATGATTTGGGGAGTTCAACAGCTGAGTCAAGGGAGAGAATTCTTCCAGGAGTGGGTGGGTCAGGTTTTGTGGCCCGCATCATGCGGGAGGTCAGACTAGATGATCATAATGGTCCCTTCTGACCTTAGAGTCTATGAGTCTATGAAAAACAGGGCACTTCTCTTTCATCTCAAGACCCTAAAATGCTTTATAAATATCAGTATTATTTACCCAGTTTTAGAGATGAGGAAAGTGAAGCACAGACAGTGACTTCTCTAAGGTCAGACAGTTACTCTGGCGTAGTTTGTTCCAATGGTTTATCACAGTTAAAAACATAACTTATTTCCAACTTGGCTTTGGCTGACTTCTGCTTCCAGCCATAGGTTCTTGTTATGGCTGTCTCGTCTAGTTTAAAAAGCTCTTTAGTACCCAGTATTCTTTTTGGGGGAGCAGGGGGGTGCTTGTGAAGGTACTCATAACATTGTTATCCGGTCACCTCCTTATCTTCGTTTTGATAAACTGAACAGATTGAGCTCTTTGAATTTCTCACTATAAGACACTTTCTCCATCCTGAAAAACTATTTAGCTCTTTTTTTCAAGTCTCACCTTTTTAAAAATGTTGACAAGAGAACTGTACACAGAATTCTAGCATCAATCTCACTAAAAGATAAAAATCACCTTCCTACTAGCTATTCCCCTGTTTGTACATGCAAGGATCGCATTAGCCCTTTTTGCCAGGGACCTCATGCTGAATTACTTGTCCACTATGACCCTGAGATCCTTTTCAGAGCCACTGTTTTCCGGGATATAGTGCCTTCTTGTTTCTAGATGTATAATTTTGTATTTGATTGCATTAAAAATGCATTTTGTTTGAATGGGCCCAGATAATCAAGTGATCCAGATCATTCTGTATGACTTCTCAGTCCTCATCATTAATAATAATAACATATGGAGATATATACCTACCTCATAGAGCTGGAAGGGACCCTGAAAAGTCATTGAGTTCAGCCCCCTGCTTTCACTAGCAGGACCAAGTACAGATTTTGCCCCAGATCCCTAAGTGGCCCCCTCAAGGATTGAATTTATAACCCTGGGTTTAACAGGCCAATGCTCAAGCCACTGAGCTATCCCTCCCCCTCAGTTTTTCACCATTTTTTTATACCATCATTATCTACCATTCTGCCACTCTGTGTACCATCCACAAATTTTATCAGTGATTTTTATATATACACATATCCAAATCATTGCTATAATGTTGAATAGTATCAGGCCTAGTACTGATCCCTGAAGAACCCCACTAAAAACACCCCCATTCAATGATGATTCCCCATTGATGACTACTTTGAGATCTGTCAGTTAACCAGTTCTTGTAGAATGCTAATTTTTTAAATCAGATTTTCATGCACTACTAAGTCAAAGTACCTATCGATGGGCCGAAATCACCTCTAAATAGCAGGTAGAAAGAGAACAACCATACTAAAGACTACTAATGATCATGTGAGAAGTATGTAAAATCATATTATTAATTATTTTTATTGATGGATCTTTCAATTCTGCTGCCTCAAGGGAAATCAGTTATCTGCTTCACCACAGATGACTGACAGTTTGAGGATCACACATTGGCCTATTTCTTTTCCAAGAGGAGAAAAATCTAATTTTAGTCAGAAAGACTTAAAAGCCTAGAGCAGAAGGCCAGCCAACATTACTGACTGATGTCCGGGGCTATATCTTTGATAGGGCATCCCACTATGAATTTGCGTGTAGAAAGAGGAATCTTGTAATATGTCGGTATAGGGTGACCAAATGTCCCGATTTTATAGGGACAGTCCCATTTTTTGGCTCTTTTTCTTATATAGGCTCCTATTACCCCCCACCCCCATCCCAATTTTTCGCATTTGTTGTCTGGTCACCCTATGTCGGTACCTACCAATACTGTAAGTTGAATGCCACTGATCTCAAGCACACACAGAGGCAAAGAAAAGGAAAAGCACTGGGATTATCATCAAATTGCTCAGACAAATAGAGGGCAGAGAGGAACCTCAAGAACATTCCTCCTTGCTCCCAGGCAACAGCTGGTAGTTGGAACATTTTCCACTCAAGCCTTTCAGCACTAGGGTCAAGGAGTGGAGTACTCAAGAATTAAATTGAACAAGATAAATGTTTGAATTTAAGATGCCAGCACTCAAATACTATGAAAGGACACAAAATCATGCTAGACACACAGACATACCCAACTTTTTTTTACTGAGAATGCAATAAACATATTATAGATTATAGGGTCGGTGTGATGAAGAAGGCAACAGCAAACAACAAATTTAGTCTCAATGTAATGAGCATTTTCTGTCTTATGTTATCTATTATCTATGGGCATGATCTAAGGTTTACTGAAATCAAGGGAAAGCTCCCCATGACTACAGATGGATCAGGCCCTATGCAATCAGCAAACTTTCGTAGAGTCATATATATTAAGGCCAGAAGGGAACAGTATGACTTTCTAGTCTGTTTGCAGTGTAGATGCCGGAACAATAAATGATATTACCTCACCCACCATGTTTAGCTAGGCTGACCTGCTGCATAACACAAGCCATAGTATTTCACTTGTGGTTTCCTGAATTTACTTAACAAATTAATGTAATTTTAAGGTTTAAGACGAAAAGAAAATGTCAGTACTTTTGGTTCCCTGCTGCAAAATTCACCAACTAAAGCATTCATGTTTTGCACCATTTCTCTGCTCTTCCAGAATATTGTGTGTCACTTTAGTGGCTTCCTCCGTACAAGGATTCACTTTCATTCCCAACGTAAGTGTAATATTTTGAGCTTCTTTGTACTTTCCAGGATTGCTCAGGACTTAGGTATTATTATAAAACACATGGTCCAAAAGAAGAAAAATTATAAGCACTATCTTACAGCAACACGAAAGTGCTAATAGAGCCAGGTTCAACGGTGGTGTAAATCAGCATTGCTCCCCTGGAGTCAATGGATCTGTGCCGGATTTACTCTAACTGAAGATATGGCTCATAGACCAGAATGTGGCATCTCACCATCATATAATCAGTCAGTGTTTTACCGTATAGTTAAAAATATTCACAGAATAATTCATTCAAAATATTGTAAAATTGATTTTTTAAAAATTGGATCAGATTCTCAATTGGCTTCCATGGACCTGCATCAATTAAAACAAGATGAGTATGGGCCCAAACTATATGACTATCCCTTAGGTGTTAGAGATGAAGTAGGAGAAGCAGCAAAAGATTGAAGGAGGAAGAAGAGTCAGTGCACATTGAGGAAGATCCTTCACCAATTTAGCAAAGTATTTCCTGATCATTTTTATCTACTGTGACATGATTCTTGGAAGAATCATCTTCATAGGAGATACTTCTATATTGTTTTTCCCTTTGTTCCTAGGAACACCCCCTTTTCCCTCTCACCTTCATTTTCAATTATGCAGTCAAGCATCCTCATATTTAGAGGTACTTCATATACACGGAGTTCAACCTTTGAGATTGATCATCTATTGCAACTACACTTCCATGTACAACAATGGAGAAAATATAATTTCCCAGAGCTGAGTTTGTTGATGGCTGGGCTACCATAGCATAAGCTGAGTCATTTTCAATCAAATGAATCTGCCATCAGGTAAAGAAAAAGTAATACCGGTAGACAAAAAGGAGTGTAATACACATCTTGACTCACCACCCAACTAGTCATCCACTGTCTGAAATCTTGTTCGCAGTTAACTGACTCATTTGACCCATCAATAGAATGAAGATATTGTTTCGAGCTAAGATACCTGGACACCACATAATTATTCATTCAGCATCTTGAGCAACCTTCATGTCCATGAAGGAAGATTTTGATTTTGATTTTTAAACCAGTACTTGCATTCCTCTTCATTACAGGCCTAATTTGGTTGCCAGTGGAAGCACTCATTGACCTCAGAAGCAGGCCATTTAATTTATAAAAAAATAAATAAATAAAAATAATAATAATAAAAAAAGCTATGGAAATAAATGTACAGTATACATCTAAGGCAAGAATCGGCAACCTTTGGCCCACGGCCCGCCAGAGTAAGCAACCCGGTGGGCCGGGCCGGTTTGTTTACCTGCCACATCCGCAGGTTCAGCCAATCGCGGCTCCCACTGGCCACGGTTCGCCACTCCAGGCCAATGGGGGCTGCGGGAAGCGGCGCAGGCCAAGGGATGTACTGGCCGCCTCTTCCTGCCACCAGCATTGGCCTGGAGTGACGAACCGCGGCCAGTGGGAGCCGCCATCGAACCTGTGGACACGGCAGGTAAACAAACTGGCCCATCCCGTCAGGGTGCTTACCCTGGCGGGCCGCATGCCAAAGGTTGCCAATCCCTGATCTAAGACTTCCAGAACTCTGGGCAATCCCACCGTGGCATTTTATGGTCAAAGGTTGGGGTTTTTAAAGTTAGGTGCCCAACTTCCATATGTATTGCAGATGTAACCCACAGTTCAGTACGTTGTGATCACCTGTGTGCCCCATTCACAGCGGCTAGGAGTCTGTTTACTGAGCTTAGCTAGAGAGCTTGATTCTAGCATAAGCTGCAGAGACTCATGCTTTCAGCTCTGGAGGCCCCCAGTTCCTGATGTCAGCCAAGATGGCAGCTGTTACACAGATACACTGGACCTGATTCTCCTGTCACATAGATATTATACTGATCCACTGATGTTGATAGAGCTACTCTGGGTTTACACTGGTGTAAGGGGGAAGAGGAACTGGACCAAGCTATTTCTATGGCAATGGATGGCATTAGAGAGTACTGTGGTGCACCTCTACCTGACATCACATGCCACTGTGTTTTCAGATGCTCGGTTTTAGGTTTTGGCCATAATTGCAGAAGGCAAAAGCCAATTCTAATCTAATGCTTACTTCAGTGTTCAAATGCAAAGCCCAAACCCAAACCATGCATCCTTTAACAGCCATCATCATTCACTGTATTGTAAAAAGAACATTAGGGAAGATGTGTTTAACGCAGGGGTCGGCAACCTTTCAGAAGTGGTGTGCCGAGTCTTCATTTATGCACTCTAATTTAAGGTTTTGCGTGCCAGTAATACATTTTAATGTTTTTAGAAGGTCTCTTTCTAAACGTCTATAATATATAACTAAACTATTGTTGTATGTAAAATAAATAAGGTTTTTAAAATGTTTAAGAAGCTTCATTTAAAATTAAATTAAAATGCAGAGCCCCTTGGACCAGTGGCCAGGACCCGGGCAGTGTGAGTGCCACTGAAAATCAGCTCGCGTGCCACCTTTGGCACCCGTGCCATAGGTTGCCTACCCCTGGTTTAACATATTTACCAACAGTTTAGAACTGTGTGTGTTGAAGAAAAGGGTTTGAGACAGGTTGAACTTTGAAAGCTAGCAGCTCCTGCTGTTAAGATCTGATCCTTCCCCACCTGTTCTTAGCTGAGCTAGCATTTCTTGAGAACCACATTCCATTCAGCACAGTGGGACACAGGAAGGCAAATTTTACTTCCTGATAAGGGTTTGATTATGTTTGACATCCTTGGCTTTAAAATATTTGAAGGTAAAAAGGTATATTTGTTGTAGCACTTTCTAGAGTGGTGGCCAGTCATTAGGAATCCCTGGTAGTAAGTAGTCTATGACACCAACCATCAGGAAGTTTTGATGCAATACTGATGAGGGTAGAATATCATCGCACCTGAATTCCATTATAATGTAACAGCTTTATAATGGAAATGTAAACACTTAACTCTGACATAGTGAAATGTCAAAGTCCTAAGGGAATGTAACTAGGAAAGAATACACTGGGACAAGTTGTTCCTTCCAGTAGAGGGTATCCTAGAAGGGGAACACAGAGTTTCCAGTAAATCACACAGTTTATTGGGAGAGACCAAGGGTGAGGCTGCCCTAAGGGGACACACACAAATAAATGGCCGGCACCTGCTCAACTCAACCTTTACCTCTCACTCCCACCCCTCCCCAGGGCTGCCCGGGGGGGGGAGGGGGAGGGGGAAATTTTGCCCCAGGCCCCGGGTCCCGCAGGGGCCCCCACGAGAATACAGCAATCTATAGTATTACAACTTGTTTTAAATGGAAGGGGCCCCCCCGATATTGCTTTGCCCCAGGCCTCCTGAATCCTCTGGGCGGCCCTGCCCCTCCCAGCTTCTGCAGACACTGTGCTATAACTAGCTGGGTCCTCAATAGCTGGCACAGAGGAGACTGGCTAGAATTTAACAGCTATAAGACATTAATATACAGCTTAATTTCTATATGGAAGTCAAGCAGGTTTGCAGTTCATTGTCCACGGAAAACAGCTAGTCTCAGGGTCTGATCTTCCCCTCAAACCTCACAGACTCCTTGCAGAGGGGTTTCCACACAGGGATATGGGATGACATTTCCCCATTAGATGCAGGGCTGGCTGAATTTTTTTTTGACAAAAATATATGTATATATATTTTTTTTTTGAAAAAAAAGATTTTGTTGAAAACAAATTTTTGAAAACAAATTTTGACTTAATTTTTGGTTTTAGAAAATGGTTACATTATAATAAATGTTGATCGTTTTCAAAAACATTAATTTCACTAGATTAGAAAAATGTCTCTTGCTTTTTAAACTTTCCCCATCTGCTCCGGAAAAAGTGGTGAAAAAAAAAATAAAAAAAGTTAGTGGAATGAAGTTTAAAAAAGCAAGCAGGAGTAGAGAATTTCTTACATTCTCTAACTTTTACTTAACCACTTTTTCTAGGACAAAAGGGGAAGGTTAAAAAGAAGTGTGAAAAAGTATTTTAAAAGTGTAAGATTTGGGGGGGGGGGGATGGAATAAAGGTTCCCCCCCCATTTTTCATTAGAAATAAAAAAGTACAAATAAGTGAGAGAAAAGGATTAAAATATAAAGATTAGAATCCAAATTCAGGCATTTTGAATATTTGTCAAAAAATGGGAGAATGACAAATTTCAAATACAATTAAAACTGTTTATTTTCTTTCCAAATGTTTCGCCAATCCCCCACTTCCTCTCTCCCGCTCCTACAAAATTTTGACATGCTCTACATATGTGTATATAGAGGTATATATCTGCCAATGAAGTATCATTCTGCACCTTTATGTGAAAGAGTCTGAGCTGCTGTTCTCAATGAAAAATTCTGCAGTGCAGCATTATGATATGATAGCTTTAAATATCTTGGCCATTGCCTTAAACAATTCATATGATAAGACAAGCATTGTGGCTACCCACAGTCCAGAAAAACCACCCATTATCCCAAGTTTTGCACTAAGATCTTTACTGACACTAAATGTAAACAATCGCATGACTTTATTCCCCACCCTCTTAAGCACTCACCATTTGGACTGGCTTCTGAACAGTGATTCATCTAAGCCCTGCCTAACTTTTCATGCTCATGCCAACGGGAAGTATGAGACAGCAACAGAAACAGCAATATTCTCCCAAGGTCAAGGAAAAGCATCACTGTTTGGTTTTTTGTTATGGTTTTGCTGACACTTCCATGCTGTCTCCTTAGTGTTGGAATATATTTGTGATAAACAGCTTCAGTGTTTTGTTTTGAAATACTTCAACTTCACGTTGGAATTTCTAATTCTTAAAGGTGAATTTAGTGCTTATGAAATGGACTAGGTATAGGATCCCTAGAGAATGAAATCCTCTGTCCAGCTTTTCATTGTTCTTATTCTTGGGAGGCGCTCACATACCATGGTGACAGGCACCTGCATAAAATAGCTAGATATGGTACAGCATGGATAGTGGCATTGCTCATCAATGATGGTGCCCCAGTGCGGTTATGGGACTGATGATGAATTGGTCTCATGAGACAGCATGAGGAAGCTTGCAATCAACTAACTCTCTCCACTCCTGATGATTGTGTGTCAGTGCTTGGAGTCTCTATGAAGTCCATTCCTGTCCACTCTTATGTTGTCAATCCATCTCCTTCTGTCTACTCCTTCTTCTTCTCTTCCCCTGTACTGTCCCTTGGAGGATGATCTTGGATAGGCCAAATTATCTTGTTACATGGCCGTACTACTTCAGCTTGTGCTTCTTCACAGTTGTCAGGAGGTCTTCATATGACCCAGTGCATTGGGTGATGATGTTGTGGACCTCTTCATTAGTGACGTGGTCAAAGTAGGAGATGCCCAGGATTTTACGAAAGTATCTCATCTCTACTACCTGTATTTTCCATTCAAGTTCTGCTGTAAGGGTCCATGTCTCACACGCATACAGAAAAATGGAGATGACCAATGTGTGCAGCAGTTTTAGTTCAGATTCCAGGGAGATGTTCTTACTCCTCCAAATTGGCTTTAGCTTTGCCGCTGCTCCTGTTTGCATAGTTCTTGCCTGGATTTCTGCCTTGGATCCTTCATCAGTGATGATTGCCCTCCAATACATGAACTGTTTCACGGTCTCCAGCTCTTGTCCACTGACAGTGATATGTGAGCTGATCCCATCACATTTGCCTGTCATCAGCTTGGTTTTCTGTGCACTGATTTCCATGCCATATTTTGTGGAGGTTTCATCCAATTGTTTCACAAGGTTGGAAAGTTCATCTTCACTGCTTGCCAGGCCATCAATGTCATAAGCGAAACGAAGATTTGAGATTGTTCGCCCCCTAATACTGACTGTGCATATGTGATCTTCTAGGGCATCAGTCATTATGTGCTCCAAGTAGATGTTGAACAGCATGTGTGAAATAAGGCAGCCTTGCCGGACTCCAACAGTGGTGCGAAACCACTCTCCTATTGTGCCATTGACGAGAACTGCACTGCTGGCCTTGGTATGCAGTTTAATGTTAAGAATAAGCTGATGACCAACATTGTACTTCTTCATGTTTGCCAAGAGAGCTTCATGTCATACTCTGTCAAACACTTTCTTGAAGTCAAAGACGTGGTAGATATAAGTACTCGTGTTGTAAGTACTTCTCACATAGAACACAAAGGTTGAAAATCTGTTCTGTGGTACTTATTCCAGCACAAAAGACAGCCTGTTCTTCAGCAATGATATTCTCCACTTGCAATCCAAGGCTTCAGTATGTTCAATAGGAGTTTCAACATCACTTTGCTGGGATGGCTAATTAAGCTTATGGTCCGGTAATTTTGACACAATTGCAGGTTGCCTTTCTTTGGCAGAGTGATGATTAATGACCGTGTCCACATGGAGGGCCACTTACCAGTCTGCCAGATCTTGGTGATTACATCTATTAATATTTCTCCTCCTAATTTCATCAACTCAGCTGGGATGTTGTCAATACCTGTAGCCTTTCTTGAGTGATTTCACAGCTGTCTCCACTTCTTCACATAGTATTGGAAAGTCATCCTCCTCTGTTGAATCTGGACTGTCTAAGACACTAGGATCTCCATTTGTCTGGTGGTTGTATAGATCAGAGCAGTAGTTTGTCCACCTATTGATGATATCCCTTTCTTCTGTAAGACTATTCCCTTCTTTGTCTTGAATTGCATTAGCTTTGGTCCATCTTTCCTTCATCAGATCTTTTACAACCTGGAAGGCTCGTCTGATATTTTTATTATTGATACACTTCAATTTTAGAGCATTGTTTTTCAATCCATATCTCCTTGGCCACCTTCATTCCTTTCTTGATCTTTCTGCCAATCACTCTGTATTTATCAGGTCACTCAGTGTTGTTCTTGTATCTTAAGTACTCTTCTAATGTCACACATTTTGTAGTATTTCGTTTGTGACCCATGGTTTTGTCTTCTTACGATGTTTCCCAAGGATGTCCATTGCTGCCTCATTCATTACAGCATTGAAGTTGTTGGTCATTGTTTCTCTGTCTTCCTCTAGAGCGAGCAGCGGGGCAAATTTTCCACCTATGATAGGTTGGAATGACTCTGCAAAGTTTCGGTCTCTGAGTCTTTCTAAGTCAAACTTGGTTCTGGTGACCTTTGGCCTGACGATTTTCCTTAGCAGAAGCCAAAAATTTAGCATCACAAGGTCATGATCACTTCCGATATCAGTACTGGGGAAGCTTCTTGTTTTAGATCTGTTAATCCCAGAACAAAATCAATTTTGCATTATGATGTAGTTGATCTGGCTGTGATGTAGACCATTAGGTGCATGCCATGTTGATCGTCTGGATGCTTTATATGCTCCTAATGTGTTTGCAAGAACCAGATTGTTAGAGCTGGAAAACTCCAAAAGTCTCAATCTTCTCTCGTTGGTTACCACATTACAGAAAGGTCCACCATAATCTTGCCAATCTTCCTGTGCATCAGTACCCACTTTAGCATTCAAATCTCCTTGTACAATCAGGATATCTTTCTTGTGTACCTTATCGATGATGTCTGGGAGCTCATTGTAAAAATCTTCAATTTGCTCATTGTCATAGTCTGTTGTAGGGGCGTAGACTTGTACCACTGTGATATTAAACGGTACTACCTTTAAATGGACAGAAATAAGCCTGCTGGACATTGGGAAGCAGCCTAGTACTGAATTCTTGATATCTTTGTACATAAGAAATCCTACGCCGTTGACATGTTTGTCCTCTCCACTGTAATAGAGTACATGGCCTTCTTCCATTAGTACCTCTCCAAAGGGATAGCTCAGTGGTTTGAGCATTGGCCTGCTAAACCCAGGGGGCCATTTAGGGATCTGGGGCAAAAATCTGTCTGGAGATTGTTCCTGCTTTGAGCAGGGGGTTGGAGTAGATGACCTCCTGAGGTCCCTTCCAACTCTGATATTCTATGTTTCTATGAAGTTCTTCCATCTGACCTCAGAGGTTCCTAGGAGGTGCCAGGTGTATTGTTCCGTTTCATACATGAGTTCTTTCACCCTCCCTATTTGTCTCAATGTCCTTACATTCCATGTGGCTATGGTGATATTTTCTCTTCCACAGATCCTCTTTGTTGGGGTTAACAAGTATTATACTTGTCACGTCTGCCCTGGTGGGAGACGGATGGCACGGTCATTATTAACCCGGGCTGCGATCAATCCAGTATGGACATCGTTGACTTGCTCATTATATGGTGTTTCTTGGGCAAATTTCTAACCTGGCGGAGCTCATCCCTCTCCAGGCAGCCCCCTTTTAGTTTCCTCTTACAACATGCAGGAGGAACAGTGGGACCATTCTGTCCCTGGACCCACAGGGGAAATTACAGGGATATAAACACTAGGAATAAAATCCTGCCATCTGGAAGAGCCCACGGAGTAGGAGGAGGTAGTCTACACATTTTGTGCCATGCAGCAGTGCTCCTCAGCACTCCATCTAAGTTAGTGCAGGGAGTTGTTTGGGAGGGAAACTCAGCCTGGGAGAAAGATGAATCCACCAACCTAAACTCCCATGTAGGGGGAGCTGCAGCTGCTAAAGAGGCGAATGCAGTCATAAGGGTGCAGAAGGAGTGACAGGCACTCAATAGTCTGGATGAGGTATGCATCCTGCATGGTGTACCTCTGTGCAAAGCCATATACATGACGTATGAGCAGGGAAAATTTGACTCTGGAATTTAATCACATGCAATTGCCTTTTATTGTCTCATACTCATCCACCTTGAACATAATTACTTAATTAAATCCCAAACTGGGCAGACTAAAATCCCATTTATGACATGATCCTTTTGGAGCATAATAGTCTTAACAAGCCTTAATTTTCTGCTCTGACCTCCTGTCATACTTACTACTGCTAAGGATTAAGTGATAAAAATGTTCGGAGCAACAGTAGGGGTAAAAAAAAAAAAAATCAAACAAAGTCAGTTCACAGCAATGCTTATCTAGGCTTTTTGCAGTGAAATAAAAATATCATTGCCTAAGGTAGATGCACAATCATTTTCTTGGATTTGAGGCTAAGAAGAAGCAAGCCCTGTTGTCTTTTTTTGCAGCTTTAAGAATTTTATTTTCCCTTGAAAAAAATATCAGACGTTAAAGGAACATTGTAAATCTCAAAATCATAGGCCAGATCCTCAGGTGCTGTAAATTCACTGAAGTAAATGGAGCTCAACTGATTTACAACAGCTGAGGATCTGGTCCCATCTGTGTTTATACCTATCTCAGTGTTGCCAACTTGCATAATTTTATAGTGAGACTCATACATTGTAAAGCCAGAAGGAACCATTGTGACCATCTAGTCTGGCCTCCTGTATAACAGGCCATAGGGCTTCCTTTGATTCTTTTTTCTTTTTTTTTTTTTTAACTAGAGCAGATTTTTTTAGGAAAGGCTCCAACCTTGACTTAAAAATGTTTAGTGATGGAGAATCCACCAGAACTTGTGGTAAGGTATTCTACTGGTCAGTTACTCTCACTGTTAAAAATTTGTGCCTTATTTCTAGTCTGAATTTGTCTAGCTTCAACTTCCTGCCATTGGATCTTGGTATACCTTTGTCTGCTAGATTGAAGAGCTCTGTTGTCAAACTTCTGCTTCCTGTGTTGGTACTTCTAGACCAGGGGTTGGCAACCTCTGGCACGCGGATTGCCAAGGTAAGCACCCTGGCAGGCCGGGCCAGTTTATTTACCTGCTGACGTGGCAGATTCGGCCGATCGCTGCCCCCACTGGCCACGGTTTGCCATCCCAGACCAATAGGGGTGGTGGGAAGCGGCGCGGGCGAGAGATGTGCTGGACGCGGCTTCCCGCCGCCCCATTGGCAGGTACGGCGAACCGCGGCCAGTGGGGCCAGCGATCGGCCGAACCTGCCACATCAGCAGGTAAATAAACTGGCCCGGCCCGCCAGGGTGCTCACCCTGGTGAGCCGCATGCCAGAGATTGCCGACCCCTGTTCTAGACTATGATAAAGTCTCTCCTCTTTGTTAAGCTTAAGCAGAATGAGTTGTCTGAGTCTTTACTATAAAGCATAATTTTCAATCCTTCCATGCTTTTGGAACAAATCTAACCTTCTCTCTCCCCCACTACTTTTTGAGACACCTTATTCTGTTTGTAGTAATACACACTATTATTATGCCTTCAGGAAGTTGTTGGATTTATGCACTGTGGTTGAAATTCACTCATGTGTAGAAGGCGAGCACAAGGCCAGTTAAGTGGTGCATAGAGCTTGTGCTTATGCTAGTCTTCTGTATAGGGAGGGAATTTCACCATGAACCTTGGACAGGGTGAAATATGATCCAAAACATATAGGTAAATGATTATTCAAAATCCCAGTTATAGCAGATCAGGAAGGATTCTCTTGAGGTTAAGGGTCTAGATTGGCACTCGAGATCTGGGTTAAATTCTTGATTGATGTAGGTTCCATGTATGATCTTGAGAATGTCACTTAGGGCCAGATTTTCTCAAGTGCACAGCCCCAACAATTGGGATCAGAATTTCCAAAGCGCTTCACATGTCAGGTGCTGAACACTTTTGAAAGTCTGGTCATTATATAGCTGTAGGCATGGGGCCTGAGGTCATTTGAAAATGCAACCCAGTTGTAGGTACTAAATATTAGAAAACGGTGGCCCTTTATTAGTTCATTTTTCTGAAATAAAAATAATAATACTAATGAATGTTATCTAATTAGAGTATGTGCTTTTTGAGGCAGGAACTGTCTTATGCCCTAGAGCACTATAGACCAGTGACTCACTCCTGGGGCACCTCCTCTTGGCGGAGAATGGCATAGCAGGCTCTCCTTTTCTAGTGCCCTGTGATGGGGTATACAAACCCCATACTGGGCCCAGGTAGCTGCACCCTTCTGGGCTTGCTGAGCATGTTCTGACTGAAGGAGCAGGTTAAAGGGAACTCAGAAGCCCAGGCAAAGGGTGGTAGATGGGATGCCGAGAGAGGAATCCTTCTCCAGAACCTGAGAGAAGGTTGAGTTTGTGTGGGGACCACAGAACAGGTAAGGCTCACTAGGCAGTGCCTTTTCCACCCACGATCCCCTTTGAGAACCTGCAGGGCCCTGTTCCTTTGGAATCGGTTTTTTGTTGTTGAGAGACAGACTGGGTAGATTATAGGGGTCACACCCCAAACTGAGGGATATATTGGTAGGAAGTAGCTGAGGGGCGTGAACTTAGACTTACTGCAGGAAGGACCCTGCTGGTGTTGCTACCCACAGGACCCTGGGCTGGGAGCTAGTGGAGAGAGAAAGCCTGGTTCCTCTACCACTCCCCTTTAAGAGGTGGTGAGATGGGGTGACCCAGATGCAGGTGGAAAGCAAAAGATTCCTGGCTTAAGGTCAGGAACAGATATCACTACTGCCCTGACAGGGGGGCAAGAGACCAGAAATTGGGTGTGCTAATCCTTAGGCCTCCTAGCCCTCCAAGGCCCCATCACATGCCCCCTGTTGACAATACCTCCAGTCCTGTGGTGGTCTTCCCCTCGTTGTGATGCCATCCTCCAGCCAGGTCACTTTAAAGTCTCTCCCGTTCTGGGGTATCAACATCCCACATGGCACTGGTCATCAATATGACATCTTCTACTCCTCTTTCATCCCACTCTTCTGTCAGAGTAGTGGCCTTAAGGCTTCTCTCTGGAGCCTTTCAACCAAACTCAAAATTAAACACAAGCCACAACAAAAGCAACTTCTATCCCCTTCCTTGGGAGGGAACTTTTAATCCATCCTGCATCCTCTCACAGGTCTCCACTGTTTAGCAGAAAGCTGACAAATAAGAGTTACCACCCTGTAGTCTGGATCCTCCAATCCTATCTATCCCCCAAAGGCTGTCTGCCTGTTGGGTGGCCTTCTTTCAGGCCCAATCCAGAAGTCTCTTTCATCCCTGCTGCTCTCTACCATCAGGGCTTTTCCCAGGGTTTAAACTCCTTCCTGAAGCTACTCTTCAGTTGAATGCCTTCCTGGGTTTCTTTCCTAGAAGTCAAGGACATGCCATTTTGCCAGGGCTCACCGCCAGAGTGTGCTTCAACCTCATGGCTTCTTTGTGTCTCTCCAGCCTCTACTCTATTATTCAGAGAGGAACTGTACTCCCCATTCCCTCCATACAGCCCCCTTCCATTTTGGGCTTCCTTTCTATATAGAAACTACTCAGCTCTTTCATAGCTGAGTTTCTTCTTTAATTAGACCTGGCCCATCCTCCAGGTGCAATCAGGTGTATTAATTGGTCTGTCAGGCCCACTTTAATCCTTTCAGAACCAGGATGTGGTCTATACTTCATCACAAGTTCCTAGCACAATGCGGCTCCCATCTCAGCTAGGACTTTTATCAACTACTGTAAATTGTTGTTGTTGCTATTAATTATTATGATTTATTATTAATAATGCTAATAATAATAGTAGATGCCTATTTCCAGCCACCATTTATCTTCACTGTCCTCTCCACTCCTTGCAAAAACAAATAAAGGAAAACCTAGAAGACTGGATGATTGCTGTCTGGTAAATAGCTATAATTAACAATATTCTTTAGCTGTTATGTAGATTCAGAATCAAATCTTTTGCAACTCAATACAATGTGATAATGTGAAATGTAACAAATTAAGAGGTTTGTCTATGCCAGGGTATATACACGTTTTCTGTACATTTGGTAAGCATGAACTCCAAAGCAGGATGTGGGGGGAATACAGCAGTGGTTTCTCCATGACTCCATGGACTTCCTGAATTATTTTCAGGGTATTTGGTCAATAGACAGTTTGTTTTTGTGCAGGGCTGACCAAACGTGCTTCTCGAAAGCTCAGAGGTGATAAAGAAAAGATGAAGGTTTAGCAAGCAGAGAGCTGAGGGACTAATATTCAGCAATGCTAATTCCAGCTAAATTTATGCTGCATTGAAAGAGTCTGCTGTTAAAAAAGCAGCTTGGTTTACAACAAGACATGTGGTAACCAGATTATCTCCATTCAAAAACATTCAGAGAATTTCTCATTAAAAATATTTAAAGTGAAACAAGTCAAATAAATGTACTTGAATATGTGTTTGCATTGCCTAATTTGTGCAGAAAAAATACTGCTTTTTTACTTCCTGTTTTAACTGTATATATGAACCTTTGCTTATGCATTAACAAAATACATCACCTCTCAGTTGCTTTCCTATACCCCCCCTCAAACATTAAACATAAACACACACCATCTGTTTCATATCATGATGGCAATTCAAAATGGCTACACTAGTCACCTTGGTATAATAGATCATCTTAAAGCACCTCATTGGTGTTGTTTTATACAGTTATTTTTCATCTGACAAATTATAATACTGTGTTGAAGGAACATGACCAGTCTAAAGCCTTAATTCCAAATTTTGAATAGCTTTCTTTTTTTTTTTTAATTTTAACTCTTATCTGATGTGGCAATTTTTTAAGCTATAGGCCACACTGGTTGCTATGGTATCCTGCATATCTAGCTAATTTCTTCAGTTAATAATTTCTCAGCTAATGACTTGTACAGCGATCAAACTGAGAACATTACAATTGAATATGCATATTGCAATTCTTGCTGTAAATTATGTAGCTGATGTGTAACAAACTATACTGTGAATCACAAGTTTCCTAACCAAATCCACAATGCAAAATTTGTTTTCAACAAATATTCACATATTTCAATTAAAAATTCATTTTCAAAAGGGCTTATACTAGTAAAATTCAAGTGCTCAAATGCTTGTGGAGCATGGACACAATGGGATTGCGACTGTCATTGAATCAAAACTTGCTTTTGAATTTGAATGACTATTAGCAGAATTTCCCCCCACTACTAATAGTGAAGGACCTGATCCAAAGCTAATTGCATTTGATGGGAGTCTTTCCATTGACTTCAATGGGCTTTGGTTTCAGACCAAACATATAACCTCGAAGTTTGATCATGCCAAACCTTACTTCCCAGGGTAGTTCCACTGAATTCTGCGCTGATTAAACCTCCTGCCATCCATGTGTATGAAGAGCCCTCCACCCACATCTTTATTCACTTTCACAACAGTGTTCAGTTGCCTTTGAAGCACCATTGCTATCCAATAGGTGAGTTTAGGCATGGTGTCAGGAGGAAGCTGGTAATGGAGAAGTAGGAGGCTGAGGGACGATACACATTGTCCCACTTCAGTCTTGTAGAGATTCCCCCAAAAAGATATTACAAGTCTAGGCTGTAAAATTTGTCCACTACCTCTCTCCATAGTGTGGACTTCATTTTGAGAAATGTTCTGTGGGTGGCACTTGGCAAGGGAAGCCTGACACTGATCTCCCAATGGAGATTGTGGAGGAGCAGCTAGCACCTTGAGATCGTTCAGATTACCGTGACCTCCCATTGAGGTTCAGAGTTCAGGATTTCTGGAACTGGCCCCATGACCTGTTCCACAGGATGTGGGAGAGAACACTGGCTCCCTGATGGAGCAATGTTGAATAAACATTGACATGGAAATCCTTGCGGAGATTTCCTCCCTCAAACCCCTACCCCACAGGTAGGATTTTCCATGAAGGGGTTAAAGTAAGGGGGAAGCAGGGAAAAGCACATCATATTCTCCTTTTCTTAAAGCAGAGGGAAAATCCCCCGCCCCTCCCTGGCTTGAGTAAACAGAGATCCTCCTAGCTCCCTGTTAGCTTTGAAAACTTCCCCCTTCTGTTCTAATTTACCTTAACCACTGTTATGTGCAAGGGGTGATCAGGCCTCCAACTGGACTGACTACACCTGGGAGTAAGGGAGACTGATTCCCGACTCTCTTTTATGTGTCTGCATAGCACAATGGACTCATATGGTGCTGTATATATTACAATAAGGATCGTTATGCTGTTTTCTCCTCTTCCCTATTTATAATCTTGATAGTGTTGTTAGTAAGATTTATAAAGGGGCTCTTGCACTATTTTTTTTTCTTCATGGCTTTTCATGCAATTGAAGAAAAAAAAAACAAACCTAAAATAGTTCAAGGAACAGAAGAGGTCAAAACAAGGATAAAGGCAGCAGCACTATAAACAAGCTCTAAAGATAAAGCAATAAAACATGGTTTGCCTTCAACACACTCTGACAAGCAGAGTAAGCAGCAACATGTGCCCAGCAAAAATATTCAGTGAGACCAGGTTTTTGAAGAGATGAAAAAGTAACTTTTTAGCATATGATTTGAAAAAAAGAGGAGTGCTTTGTTTCATGTTAAATTCAAAGCAATTCTATGCATGTGTGCACACACACACAAAACTATACCTAACCATTGCTGTTTAGAAGTCCTCATATTGGACGGCAGTTGCTGAGGATACTAACCAAGGTCAAAATTCTTCTTCGTATTAAACACTTAAGAATGTTTTCCACCAAAGTCTCTTCCCCTTTCCCCCTGTTCAGTATTTCAAAATCTAGAGTTAAGTAAGTTTGGAGTAGATGTACATGCTGAAATGCACTAACCCCAAAGCTCTCTGCTTTGCTGCTTCCTTGTTTCACAATATTTCTTCCACCAGCCTGCCTTGTCTCAACAAAACTTACTTCTCTAGCACACTTCGTATGAAATAAGGGGGTGGAATCTTAAGAACAGCCTAGAGGGTACAGTATCAAAGCCTTTATTTAGAATGTGCAGTTATAGCAATTCAATTGTTAGTCATAGTAAGACACAGCTCAGAAACCAAACAAACCAAGGGAAAAATAGCAAAAATCTGCAAAACCTGTACTTGATCCTCTGTGCTGAACTTCTATTGAAGTCCCTAGGTAGAGAAGCTTCAGGGTCAGGCCCAAGTTTCTTAAAATTGCTTTTATTTTTATACTGCGTACTGGAGAGTTTGGAATTCCATAATCCCTACTTGAGCACTGTATTGCAGTAGCACCGAGGAGCCCCAGTTGAGATCAGGACCCCCATTACGATAGGCGCAGTACAAACACAGAGAGAAACCCCAGACCTGAAGATTTTATGATCTAAATAGACAGGACACCAAGGGTGAGAGAAAGGAAGTTGTTAAAAAACAAAAAAGATTAAGTGATTTGCCCAAGGTAACACTGAAAGTATGGAACAGAGCTAGCTCCCAAAGCTAGCTCTCAAGTCTTAACAATACTTTCTCTCTTTAGGATCATTCACAAAATGTATGGTAAAATGAATCGAGCCTGCATAAAGCCTAAGCAACCAGGATTTGTTTAAGGCACTAAACAGATGGAGTGGGGGTGGAATTCATTATTCCAATACCATCAGCCCCTACATACTATTTCAGGCCATAAATTGGTCTAGTTGCCATTGGGGTATCTCCTACCTCTTCTCAGGTCTATTTCTAGACCCATTGCTACATAGTCTGTTTGGGACTGGCGTGGGGTCCCGTATGTGTGCCTGGACACCCTAACCTCATCCTTAGCTTATTTTACCCACAATATGCAAATACTATTTCTCCTCAGTATAAGTTTTAGTCCATGTCTAATTTAAAAGTAAGAAACATTCAGACAGTTTGGGCTGCACTCAGAGTCAGTTCCTTCCCACATACCTTTGCAATCTTTCCTGCTTTGTTTTACTCTATGTTTAAGTTTAAATTGGTGAAGCGGAGGTCACATACAGACACACATCAAAATGAACTGTGCATGTATCCAAAGCAACTGTACATATTTGACATGCTCTAAAGAGCCATTCATTTGAAAGACTGTAGCTCATAGGAAAGATAAAAAGTCTCATTGATTGAAGATCACTGACAGATGGGCCAAACCACCAATACAGCAAATAAACCTATGTGAGAAGGCCAGGAGAAAGGAAAACTTTTTGTTCACTTCCCCTCACTGAGGGGATGGAACATAGATTGTTCCATCTCATCAGGTCACCACTACTCTATCCTACTTTACACAGCAGAGCCTGTATTTCGTGTGTTCACTTAACAAGAATGAAGATGATAGAATACAAGAGAGTTCTATCAACAGTACTGGAGTAAAATGCATACAAGTTCTGCACCCTAAGCCAATTACTCCAATCCTTCAATTCAGAGGGAAGATGATTAATCAAACGTAGTTTTCCCAAATATAGTTAAAGCATATATTTTTGCTGGACTTGACAAGAAAAGATATGTAATAATTTCTGGTTGTGGGCTAAACAAGGTTCTTCTGCCTGCTTTTTAGTATAGGATGATGTGACTTTAAGGCATAGGTACCCAAGAATAGCTGACTCAAGGGGAAGCGAATAGGTTAATGTAATAACTTATTTTATTGTATGATTATCTTTAGATCAGAGAAAAAGAGAACCAGACGAGTGCTGCTGATAAGAATTTCTTTTTTATGTTATTCCAATAAAAAATACATTCATACAGAAATATAACAATCTTGCAAAAAACAATTTCAAATAAAATCTTGTAAAACAAAACATTTTTACAAAAATCTTACAAAGAGATTCTTTAGATAACAGGGTGCTTCAAAAACAAAAAAAGAAATTTCACTAATAGAAATGTTTTTGTCTTAAATTTCAAGCAATATTTTTTCTATTTTTATTTATTCAGCTTGATTGAGGCTCAGTTATCACCTGAACAGAATGTACTTGCTTATTTGGAAAAATTACAGGCATTTGACAGATGGCACAAAGCCCCACCCCATCCAAACAAGTCTGATGGTATTTCACAATTGAGACAAGCCAGTGCAAGTTGTTGTTTTTTTGTTTTGTTTTGTTTTTTAACTTTTGTTTACCTTCTTGTTTATCAGAATTATTATGGCTAAGCATAGAGCACTGCAAACAAGGATTTATTTTTTTTTAAACAGAAACAGTAAATCCATTTTCTGGGATTTTTGTTGTTTTGTTTTTGAAAAAAAAGTGCATTTTCAGGCATTTTAATACAAAAATGAAATGAGAATTTAGGCCTGTGTGTTCCTTAGAAACAGATAATTTGCATATACTTTTCTTTTTTAAACCACTTATCTACATACTCATTTCCTGGAAGATCTGCCAAAATTTTAGCATAGTAAGCAAGCCACCTACCCCCTCCCCCCTCAAAGGAAAAAAAAATTGCATGGTTAACTGCATCAGTGGGATGGTGAGCTGGTTTTTAAAAAAGTTTACTACTTTTGGACAAACTACTTCTAATCTAGGAGAAAATAGCCTTAGGTCTTCATTTTAGCTGAACTATTTAAAATTAGAATTCAACCCCTACTGTAACTAGCTCACTTTCAGATCCTCCAATAAACTTGAAGGCCTAAATCTGAGTGTATGTCATCTGAACCCAGCTAGCATTCCTTTAGTGTGCTAATATTCAGTCCATGCCATTTTAATGGCCACAGATATGCTATTCCAGACAAGCCAATAACTACAAAACCCAGTCAGCAGTCTGAGAAGGACTCAATGCCAAAAAAGCCTTTAGTAAACTATTATGCTAAAGGTAAAGCCTCTAAAAATGCTAGATTTTAAATAGCTGTATCTTTCATTTCTTTGCCTCCTTTATGGCCATATTGGGGTGGGGAGGAAGGGGAAATCTTCACAGGCTGTTGTATTTTCTAGCTACACGTTCCAATTTTTTCCTTTAAAAATATTTATATATTATCTATATATACACACATACACAGACTGTACACACAAATATACATACACAAGAATTTTTCTGCCCACTTTAAAAAAGTATTAGTTTCTTTCTGTATTACCAACAGATAGCTAGATATATAGATGTGAAACTTGTGCCATTTAAGCAAATACATCTTTTAATACTTCTGTATCTTTAATATGCATGAAACGTTACATATTAAGTACAGCTGGGGTGTGTATATACACAATTGTTGTGCAAGGTCAATATATAAAAAAAGTCTCAAGGTGGCAGAACTGGTCAGGTATTCAATTGCTGTATGCATTATACTGTAACACGGTCAAATTGTCTAAGTTAAACAAATACTGTACTGACATGAAGGACTTTTATCTATATTTGTCTTTGTGAAGGAGGACCCTGGAAGTAGCCTTTTTCCCACCACCACCCCCCATCATACATTTGATACAGTACAATGCCAGGTGAAAAAGGAGCCTTAATAAAGCATGCATCACCCATACCCCTGTATAAGACCCCCTGCAAGAGAAGGTCACTTGCATAAGGCACCATTATTAAGGTCAACAGTGCATTAAACAGCTAGAAAACCAGAAATTAGTCCTCAAGGCATAAATAAGAGAAAAATTAGCTGCATGAGAAAAATCAGTTTCTAACCTATAGTGGTTTTATCCACCCAACCGAAAAAATTATTCAGGTTCCATACATTATGTAACATTAGACCAATTGTATTTTAGCTGCTCTTAACTGGAATCAAAACTGCAGTCCTGATTAAAGAATGGAAAAGCATATAGTTCCCCAGAACCATGCAATAACCTTTGTATTATAATGAAAAGTTATAGTTGTGTTATATTTGTAAATACACAGCTTATACAATGGATTACAAATGAGCTCTGTAGCAAGTAAAACAAGCTACTTGACACATTGCACGTTTAATAGCTGCATCAGACACCTAAAGCTCCTCTCACACAGGAAAGGGGGGCTCCCCCATTTCCACTCTGGCGTCCTGACTTTTTTTTGTCTTTTCCTTCTCTCCATTTTTTCCCTCTAGAAGGTGCAGACACCCCTCCCCCCACCCCTTGGAAATGATTGGTGGTCGTCCCATCTTGCAGTATATTCCTCACATACAAAACATTCAGACTACTTTTTTCTCTTACAGTTATAAAACAACCAGAAGAAAAAAAATGTGCCTCAGCATACAGTCATCAATAGATCCTCAGTAACAAACAGTCACCCAATCATTAACATTCTCAGTGCACATGCTCACGGCAAAGGCTTAGGAGCCACTCAGAAGGTTAGGTACCAGTGTATGAGTCCAGGAAACCCCAAACATCACGCACCACGGTTGCCATGCCGTTTCTTACGTGACTTATTAGCCCTCAAAAGACCTTCAAGAAAGAGGTCCTGGAGGCAACTGGGTAGGGTGCAAAATGGCATGCTTTGGCTGGAACACGCATCCCTCCTTTCAAGGCTGTTCAACCTTGAAGCCGCTTAGCCCACAGGATTCACCTCTTGACCCATTCAGAGGTGTCGCTTCATGTGAAGGGCCAGGTGGTCAGACCTGGAAAAACACCTGCAAAGGAAGGAAAGTTGGGTTTCACATTACTCCATTTTCATTGATGTGCATTACTCAAGCTACATTCCAGGTCATTCATGCAACAGGATGTTTTTAATTGTGAAAATGTCAGTCCCTCAAAAGAGAATAGAATTAATTTTCACTGAAGCATTTTGTTCATCAGTTTCTTTATGAATAAATCTTCTATAACAAAAAATATCACCTAGACCTGCTTCTCACCAAGCATTATAAATAACTTTGTTTAAAAAAAAGCTCAATTTAATTCACATACCTGTCACAGTGACTACATTTAAAAGGCTTGGCACCAGTGTGCTTTCTGAAGTGTCTGGTTAACTCATCACTTCTTGCAAAACGCCATTCACACCCTTCCCATGAACATCTGTAAGGCTTTTCTCCTATAAATAAAGCATATTATAGATTAACCATGACTTCACTCAAAATTAATGAAACAATATTCATTGTTTATATATAAAAAACAAGAATACCCATTTTCAGTCAGAACAATTCAGTGTTTTTGACAATGTAGGTGGCAGAAACTTGAAGAATCATTAAGATTCTTACTTTGCTGTAACATCACCATGTTTAAAACAAAAGGTACCCTAATTGAAAGAAGTTAATAAGTACAGATTGAATAAAAAGAAAGCTAGTTAAGGGCCAGATACTATCATCCTGGTTCATCTAGAGTAGTACTTCACTCCACAAGTAGTCCCATTAATTTCATGTCAAGATGAGCCAGGATGGCAGAATCTGGCCCAGGAATGTTTTGATTCACCAATATAATTAGGTTACTGTTTTGCTTCAAAGTCCACTGTCCCACAGATTAGCTGCACAAAATGGAACCTTTTCATGCTGACCCAGATATACTAGATGAAGAGCAAGGGAAAATCACAATGACCAGTTTGAATGCTGCTGATTTCAGTTAACGTTTGAGGAAAATACTACCAGCAATTCATAGAAATAGTTCCAGTCACAAAACAACCACGGCAATAGTTCTGACACAGTTATGTAGCTAGCAGTTATTTACAATCTTCACTGGAACTTCAGTGGAAATTGCTCTTTCCTCTTTTTTGAAAGTGCCTTGTTTTATTTCACTTCCACACGAGAATGGGAGCACATGAGTCAGCTAAATGACTTCCACAAATGGAAAAAAAATTAGGAATGCTGAGCTGGTGAATCAGAGTAAGGTCCTTCCTTTTGAATTCCTCCCTTCTCCATCACCTCATTACAAACATTTGGCATTTCTGGAGAATAACCCCTTGACTGGCACACTAAGGATGCAGAACATTGCTCCTTTCCTTAAGCAGTGACTGGTGAGCCAACCAGTTGCTCTACACATCTCTAACTCCAGACATCAAGGGCTGTAGAATATTAATGCTAAAAAATAAAAGTAACTGTGCCAGCTACTACCACCGTAAAAAAAATATTATGCAGGCCCTGGAATGCCTATCCACTTTACTCTCTTTCATAACAACCTCACATATTGATTTTTTTAAGTCTACGTTTCAGAGTAATAAAAAACAAACAAACAAAAAACCACTATAGCATTTTAAGTGAAACCATGAAATAAGTGATACATACTTCTAAGTCTGGTTTGGTTTTATGTCAGAAGGACTGGTACATTGTTTGGTCTTCTAAGATTTTTGCTTAAACTAGTGCACATAAAAGTATTTTTTAATATTATACAACCAGTGCACATTTGCAGTTATACTTAACAGCCACAGGCCTTGATTGTATTAACTTAATAGCCCTTGGTGTAGAAGAGTTCAGTAACACTTCTTCCTATGAAAGCATCTACCCTCACTTCCAGTTATATTATATGAAATCCCTACTTTTGTGAGAGTCTCAAATTTACTTTTGTTTTTAAAATTGTCAGCAAAGTAGATCTATTGTCTTAATTATTTAAGGAGTTTTTCAAAGATTAAATAATTCTGCAACTTCTTCAGCACTATCTAATTAGCAAATGGAAACCATTCATCTGTGACAGAAGACCAGTCTACACTGAAGTATCTTTGTACTCAAGAGGCTTCAACTCAGCTTATGAAGAGAATGAGGAAGTGAGGTCTTTCATTCTGGTAAGCCTCTTGTATAACTGAATCATCTTCCCATCCTTGGGCTTTCACCCAGTGATTATGTAATGTTATGACAACACTGCCATCGGGGTATTCCCTACTGTAGTCTCCAACTCCTAACAGACACAAGGTTACTAACCTGTATGAGTGCGCTGATGTGCTTTCAGATGTGAACTTTTGGTGTAAACTTTCCTGCAACCATTGAAGTGACACCTGTGGACACGTCTCCGGCCATCCGGTGAAGAGTCGCCATTGACTGGGGTACCTTTTTCTGCAGTCTTTCCAATGGTACCGGTACGAATTTTACCTGGTGAATGCAATTCACCTGGCATACAATTCCATAGCTGAGAGGAAGTTTCCTTGCTCAATTCAGGAGAAGAAGGGGGAGTAGAAGTGACAGATGAACTCAAGTTTCCTGAATTGGCTAAAACATCACTTATAGGATCAGAGGTAAACTTAGTAGTAGGTGAAAGTTCCTCAGAGCTGTCTGAAGACTCACTGCTTACATCAGAATTCAAACTGTTGGTCTCTAAGTTCTGGCTACTAGGACTGTCCTCTTTTGGAATACATGTACTCTTCAGTTCAGATTCCTCCTTTTTCTCACGTGCCAGAATAATTTTGGTCCAGAGATCTTCTTGGCTATCAAATTTAATTTCAGATGCAGATACATAACAGGGTTCACTTTGAAGATATCGTTCCAGCTCTAAACAGGTCTACAAAAGAAAAAAAGAAAAGAGAAAGAAAAATATTTTACAAAACGGTTTTAAAAAAGGAGAGTTGAGCTTTAAATTTCAAACAGCATGCAAGAAAGTAGGGTATTTGAAATTGCTAGGTGCCTTACAAATTAGAGGATATTCCAGCCATAACCAGGTGATTGTTGCAGTAAAACGAACTGAAGTTTTCAAGAACTGGGCAAGAGTTCAAACACTAAGCTAAAGGTGTAAGTCAGTCAACATTTTCCAAATAGTGTTCTAATGAGTCAGTCAAATTATGATCCCCATCACAAAATTCATATTTTAAGAAGGCTAGTATTGAAATCACTTTAAAACGTAGCACATTTTAATCAGGCTTTTTTACACTTTCTAATGGGCTTTAATTAATTTTTTTCATTTTGTATCAAGTCATTTTGTATCACTCTCATACAAACACAAGGGTAAAGTGACCGAACTTATATCTGGGACCAAGCACAGCTACAACACTGCATACAACAGTGTGCTCTGACACGCAGTTAAAAACCCAAGTGCTGTGTCACAAAACAAAGCCACATTCTAGTATGGCTGCAAGTAGCTGACAATCGGTATTCAGGGGACATCAATGGAACTGCAGATAACCACCCATTTCCTGTGTGTGAGAACTCGACCTGCTAGTCTTTCAAAGAATGTCAATTCCAAGTGCACTGGCATGCACACTACATAACTTTAGTTGTTTCCTATTAGTGGTCCGAATAACATAAGGAACTTCAATAACAGAAGGAGGGGGAAAAGTTCCAGAATAGCAATGTGCTATTGTAAAGGAGAAAGGGAAATTACTCTAAAGTCCTGCTGGGAGTCCCACAATGAACAAGAACTTTATCTACTGGCCAAGAGTGCAACTGTATGAGTCATCTCTATTTCTTTCACGTAATGCCAAAAGAGACTTCCTTTTAAAATTCTGACCATCAGCCAAGAAAGTACTCTGTTCAAATATACATGCAATGGGACATGTAATTACCCCACCAAAAAAAAAAAAAAAAAAATAAGGGGAGGGGGCAAGAGAATCTTCCAAGTGATTAAATCTGCAGCCATCAGCATTCTCCTTTTACAATTTCAAACTTTCTAGCCGTTCTGAGGGGAAGAAAGTGGTAGGAAATTTTGTGCCCATGGGTTTTTGTTTTCCACTATAAGTTAGTTATCTGTGTGGAAGTACTACATAGTTGATCTACCCTTATTGACAGTTCTTACTTACTAAGTTTCTGTTCAAAACTGCACTTATTTTATCAAGATTATCCCTCCCAAAACAGTCTTGCAAGCACAGACAATCCAAAATGCTACATTTTTACCCCTCCAACTCTCCACCTAAGGACGGTTTGTTATGGTCTGGAGGTCCCTCACCAACACCACTCAGCTGAACTGGGTCGCATGTCATTGATAGCGTGGTCAAAAATGGAAGGAAAAGCACACAATCAATATTTATGTCTTTGCCTATCACTAGACAACAGTTTTGCAGTACACATTTTAAAAAGGCATTAAGACACAGCATAACAAAGTATTGATCCTCCAAGGAAACACAAAAGAGCATTTATTAAAATCTTGTTAAACTAATATTTTTCTGGCTAATTTAAATTTCTCATTATGTAGATTAGCAATGGGGACCAAAATGAAGCTCTCTGTGAGTTTAAATGCGTCTGAAAGCTACTGGGAACCAGTTCTGGCTCTTTGCCAAAATCCCAAATGCTTGAAGGAAACTACTTAGATCAATTTCAATCACGTACTATTGAAGCTGCTTCTTTTGGGGCGGGGTGGCAGGGGGGAGAGGAATTGCATACAATTAGTAGGCATGTGACGGTTGTAACACTTTGGATTTCAACCTTCCTGAAGCGTTTCTTGTCTTTCATACAAACAAGTAGTATTTGATCTGGTAATTCTATTTGTTAAAAGCAAACATCACCGCAGGGAGTATAGTAAACAACCCCCTCCCCTCCAATAAAAAGCAAGACAATGCAAAAATGTCAAAGGCAATCTCATCTCAGGCAATCCAATTACTGGGACAGAGGGGGAAAAAAACATGTCCATTAAAGGCAAGAAGCCCCAGTTCTTCCTCCTCCCAAACTAAGACTCGAGGCAATTAGCAAAACAGGATCGCTGTCATATGACTGACAACTCATTGGTTGTGCAAAAAAAAAAAAAAAAATTTGGCTAGTCAACAACGAGGGCAGCAGGTAACGCAGGATTGAGAGCTTCGCGAATCCTCTACATTAGCAACATCTTCAAAACTAGTAGCCCCCCCCATACCAAAACAAACCCCAAAAACACACCACGGGGAGAAAAACAATTCTTGGCAGATAAGGGGGAGGGTGAGTTCAGATGACAAGATCCAGCTGTAGAGTTTGGACCTGATACAGCCATAAAACTTTCGCCAGGGACTGTACTGGATCACGCGAAAGCAAAGCTCAGAAGTTTGGATTTCACTCTGGTCGTTGCTGTTTTTGATGAGCTCAAAAAAAAACAAACAAACAAACAAACCCACAGAAAACGCATTCAAACACATCGGCCCCTGTTTTCTCAACTGACAGTCCCTTTCATAATGGGGAATGCATTAAAAAAAAAAAGAGAAACTCAGTTGCATTGAGAAATATATTTATTTAAAACCCCCTCAAAATTAAAAAAAAATCAAAACACCTGCTTCAAAACTTTTGTTAACATCTCCATTGCATTCTCCCCAAATGCCCGGATGACACTTTGGCATTTTTATCCACTCATCCTTTAATGTGGCTTAACAACCAACAACAACAACAACATCCTCGTTTACCTGTTGCCAATATTCCTCCAGAGATGGTAAAGCTGAGAAGTAACCAGTGTCGTGCACAATCTGGAGTTCCTGGAAGATGCTGCACATTGGGAGAACATCCATGTCTAAATTGCAACAACAAAGTCAATTCTGGTTACAAAAATACAGATGCCTCCTCTATGGGCAGAGGAGGTATGTGAGGGGGGGGGTCTCAATATATAGTCTGTTTCCAAACCCCCCTTTACTCCAGAGAAGAAAAAAATACAAAAAAAATATTAATTCCTTTTGGAGATTGGGAAGGGAAAAAAAGCAAAGTTTCATGCAAAATGTAATTGCACAGCAATTAACAAAGTCTCCAAATGCTGCCGCTGCTCTACTCTCCTGTGGCTCGCAGAGGACACTTGCTCAGGAGCCTGCACAATATTTGCAAACACTGAGCTGACTGCAAATGTAACCCCCTGCAAAACTTCCCTGTTCTAAGCTCTCCTTGGCCACAGTCACAGCTACAGCCTCCGCCTCCTCGCTCCTCTCTCTTCCCCCTCCCTCTCCTCTACTCCCTCCCCCCTCCCCTCGTGATCCTATTACGCCGGCTCGGAGCGCTGCCCAATCTCTTCCACCAACTCGTTACACCGCGTTCCAATGATGTCAGATCAGCCCAATCGCCTTGCAGGAGGCATCTCGGCCCCTCCTGGCGTGACCAAGCCTCTCCGTGACGGCTCATGCTATTGGCGCGATTCGAAATTTGCCCAGTCCTGATTGGTGGGCTAGGCGGCAGGCTATTTTTAGCAGGGTATATAAAGCAGAAAGTGCTGGGCTGAAGAGAGAATATCAGGCTGGAGTGTTTTGCTTGTGCTGCTGGCTGGGGGTGGGGAGGACGGTCTAGTGCCGTCGATAGGTGCTAGGGGCGCTGCTGAGCTGCGCAGGCAGAGCCGCCTGCGGGAAGCTGCAGCCAGCAATGCCCGTGCGATGGCCGCTCGTGTGTGCACTGAGCCCCGAGTGACAGGGACGCTCCCGCTCTAGCGTGCATGGGGTGGGAGCCCCCCCGGGCCCCTGGCGCGACGGGGTCTCCAGGCTGTAGCGATACTGCAAAACAGCCCCCCCCCCCGGAGCCCTGTGTAGCGGTGCGGCTGGTCCGCCCGTCCTATCCTCGGGGCTGGCTCTCTAGCGCTCCCCGCGGGCGGCCGTGCCTGGTGCGGTGCATCCAGCACCCCTGGGCAGCAGCATCCAGCCCTTGGCGTTCCCGTTCCGCTAGCGGAGCCCGGGTTGGGTTAATTTCCCTCTAGCGGGGCGCTTCCGAGTCCTCTCCTGATGGCGTCTTACCTGCCCGCTGTGCCTATTGCGCCCCCCCCCCCCGCTTAGTGTGCGTGGAGCTTGCAGCCCGCAACCCCCTGCTGCGGGAGCTGCTCTGGCGTAGGGTTGTGGGGTGTAATGTCCGGTGCTGGTCCTTGATGTTTAAAGGCTTAAATGGCTTGGGGTAGATCACCTGGAAGCCCTATTGCCACACCAAGTCCTGGGAAATGCTAAGGCAGGGCCCTAAAATGATGAGGTTTTAAAATAAAGATTAGGTTCCTTTTATTTGCCTCTGGTGTCCGGACCTTTAGGCTGCACCGGGGTCAGGTATTCACGTTTTTTCTCTTGAAGACATGACCCTTTACAAAGAAAAACGAAATATGAGAGTCTCAGGAAATCACTTGACAGCAGGAGCTGGGGCTTGAAGAAAAGTGTCAGCTGTCACCAGCAGTGGCAACACTCTGGAAGATTCCCTCTCTGTCCAACCCTGGTGCCATACTACTGTAATTGCAATCATCCCAGGTGTTGGCCCTCCTTTGGTCAGATTTGCCAACTCTCCAGGATTGTCCTAGAGTTTCCAGTAATTAAAGATTAATCTAATTAAAGATTATGTTGTGCGATGAAACCTCCAGGAATATGGCCAACCAAAATTGGCAACCCTACCTTCAGAATATAACTGAGGGAGCTGCTGGCAGGCCTTTCTGCAGAAAGGGTCTGTTGTCCATGGAACAAGTTTCCAACTTGCTCTGCCTTAGCCTGGATATGTTAGCCTTGTGCACAAGCTGCATCTCTTTTCTGTAATGTTTGGGGCAGGGGATGATAGTTATTGGTATGGAACAGCTTTGTTTTTAGGCCCAGATTTTATGATTGGGGGTGCAGTGGTAGTTATTTTAAAGGACTTGATGTGTGTGTTTTTAAAAAGGTGGATATTAAAATTTAAAGGGGTGTCCAAAGCTTGGGAGGAGCACTTAGTGTCTTTTTTTCCTAAAACTAAGTGGCTTATTTCCACTGATGTTCCTATTATGATATCTCCCATCTATCATTTTTGTCTAAACAAATATTTCTCCACCAATTTTGCTGTAGCTGGTGGCCAGGCTAGTTAGCTGTAGATGTGCACTTAAGTCACTGAGATTTCTTTCTCCTTCTTCAGGTGATAAAGTGATCTTCAGGTACAAAAGCGCCACAATTCAGAAAACCTCCCAACAACCAAGCCCTTCATAAACCAGCAATCTGGTGATCCCAGGAAAAAAAAATTGCCAAATGGTGATCTTGAAATAATCAGAATGTTTTTTCTTGAGGGAAACCGGGAATACTTAGAGTGAACTAAGGTATTATTATGTGTTCAGGGAAGTTAAGTGAATACAAAAGAATGGTATCATATCTAAGTGAGGGCAGCTATGCTTGTGGACCTTTAAGCTCTGATCCTCCTGTGTGCTTCAGATGAATATATAGCCAGTTTGCCATATTGGATCAGACCTGGGGTTCATTCAGTCCTGTCTCTGATTGTGACAGGTACTAGATATGGCCAGATGCTTCAGAAGAAAGAGCAAGAAACCTTGGATTAAATGGGTGTTGGATAATCTGCCCCTTAAATAAGATTAGTTTAATGCCTGAAGCAAGAAGTTTAGTATTTCTTCCAAAATGTATTAGCATTAGCTATTATAACTCTAGATATTCATGTTATCCATGTGAATGTCCAATCTCTCTTTGCATCTTGCTAAATTTCTAATCACTGAATGTCACAGAGACCTGTGCCCTCATGAAACCTCATGGAAATCAATGGAATTTGGTGTAGAGGACTGCTCATCGCAGAATTAGAGCCTTATTTTATTTAGCAGTTTTTATACAAACTGAACCCCAAATATAGCACAGCGAGGGGGAGCAATGGTAAATTGATAGACAGGTGCTTTAAAAAATGGGCAAAAAAAATCTATTAAAAATATTTGTAGCTGACAAAGTTTCCATGTGCATGCACTTCATCTGCAAACCGGTGGTTGGTGCAAACTGTATTATGTTCACTGCCAAGAAGTGAAAAAAAATGGCACAGCACGGACATAACTGTGTTGCAGTAAAAATTGTCTTAAATTACACTTTAATAAAATGTTGGCTTTTATTGTGCCATTATAAAAATTAGATGCCTGCAAAAAATTGGCATGTTTGTCATTAAATATTTTGGTTTCAGGTTGCAACTTTATTAACAGAGTTTAATCATAAATAGCAGAGGGAGACACAGCGTAAACAGTATGGTCAATGGATAGAAAGAGTGGGTAAAATCATGGCTCCCTTGACATCAGTAGGAGTCAAAATTTTACCCAATACATTCTTAAATGAGAATTGTAGTGAGATGGTGAGTCAGTGAGGTGGAGCGATATACTAAGGCTGTTCCAAATATCAGAAGGCTCTTGTGCCAACAGTGTCTAGGGTGGAGTAAGAGAATGGAAGCAAGTGTTGGGATATCAGGGACGGAAGCTGAGAGGCAAGGTCCATGATAATCGGAGGAAGTCCAGGGAAGAGACTAAAAATTAGGGCAGTTTTGAAATCATGCCATATTCTTGACATGAATGCAGAGCTAATGGAGGTGTTTGAGGGTGGGAACGATGGAAGAATCTTAAGTAGCTTAATTTTATTACAACTTGGTCCAAAAGACATTCTTCATGATGACAATTGCCATAAAAAAAGATGAGTTTTGTTTTTTAAATCACAGGGACATAATAAAAATGTAGAGTTCAAAACGTGAACCAATCTTAAAAAACACACTTGAAAGGAAAAAACATTCCACTGAAAAAATTGATCAGGATCGCAACATTGTTTTTAGCTGGGGCAATGATCTAATAGCGAGCTCAACATTCCTAAGTATATCCTTGAACTCACAGACTTAAGCAAGTGCATAACTTTCCAGACTGTGACTACTGCAGTGTGTAAAGTCCATGTGTGAGTATTTGCACATACTTCTGGACAGGATTGTTCTTGTGGTGCAAATGTGCACATCACATTGCTCCACTACGGTCGCGCCATTCCTAACAGTAATCAAGACTATTAAAAGGCATAGAATTATTTCAAATTTCAGTTCCTTGCTCAAAGTGACACACAATAGTGAAGTAGGTATGTCTGTTGATAAAGTTAGGAATCAGAACAAAATCCATAGGTCTGCCAACACTGACAGTTCACCTTAGAGGACTTTTAAGCATGTGCAGAACAATGTTCTGTGCATTCTGATTCAGTTTTTGTCCCACGACTTAATATGCCTTCACATTTATTTTAAAATTAAATTTTGGTGGTGGTATTGCTCCATCAAACACATCAAATATAGGAATGATAAAGTTTTGTACCTGGAAAATTTCTCTTCATTGGGAGGTGCATTACTTTCCTTGATCTTGCACTGCAGTCAGCAAATCAGTTTCTCCAGGTGGTTGTGCATGACACAGGAAGAGCACCTGTTCTGTCCTCAGTATGTTCATACATGTATAGAGAACATATATACTTGCTTTGTACGCTATGTAATGCTAGGGGGGATGATACTTCTGAAAATACTTAACCTACAACTGGATACAAAGAGGTTAGAAGAAATTGGCAGAAATTAATACATTATAGTTTGATCAAGATAAATGTACAGGTATTTCATTGGGAATACGTAAAAAGGGTGGTTGGTTGCAAAGATATGACTTACTTATATGACCTACTGCAGGGATGGTAATTCCCTAAACTGAAAACCAGCATGCAATGTGATTCTACCACAGCTAGCGTGAATGCTCTATTAGAATACATAAATAGAAGTGTTACACGTAGGCCAGAGATGGGGTTATTCTTGCTATGTCACATCAGGGAGCTCACATTTAGAGAATTGCTTGCCATTTTAGGCCTTAGACAAATGCCACAGAGTTTAATTGCAGAGATTACAAATAATAGTAACAAAAAGAGAGTAAGGAAGAGGTTTGGTGAATCTGACCTAACTTTGGGAAGCTTACAGAAAAGATGACTAAGTATGTGACATGACAAGCTATAAATACCTCTAAGGATTAACCAAAGGGAAGGAAAGTATTTTATTAGCTATTGTAAGTAGAACAGGAAGTAGTAACCTAAAACTAAGGAGAAATAGACATTTTTTTAAAAGTATGGTCCAAATTCACAGATTTTAAGGCCAGAAGGGACCATTAGCTCTTCAGGTCTGACCTTGTGTAACATAAGCCAGAGAATTTCACCCTGTTACCCTGTATTGAGCCCAAAAATGTGAGTTTGCAAATGTTGCTCTCATTTGCACCTATAATTAGATTCTTCTTTTGCCACATTTGGACATGCACAAGTAACCAAAGAGAAAGCAACACTTCTGGGAGCCAGTCCGGGTGTCCTTGAGACTTAACTAGCATCCCAGTTATAGCACTAAAACAGAGACAGAGGGCCCGATCCTCTGCCAAGTTCAATGGACAGCTCATGCATAAAGCTATGCTAGTGAGTTTGAATCCCAAACCCAGGTTAGGAAGTCTGATTCTGGTCATGTACATTAAATTTTGAAACACATTTAAATCCATTTGGAAAATATAGTCTTGTAGGTGTTAGACTCCTTGTTGGATTCAAAAAAGAAAGAAATACTCATCAGTCTGAAAAATTGAGATCTGTCAACATAGAGTTTCCATGGCCCACTTCTCAGATCTTAGTGTATACAGATGAGGGTCAGCATTGTTGGACAGCTCAAGCAGCAATCTGAAACTACTATTAACTGGCTTATCTTCTGCCAAACTCCTGTGACAGAGCTGAGCACCCAATCTAACCTTGTCCGGTAGAAATGTAACGATAGGTATGTCTTCATGGCACAGCCAACTCGGGTGACTGGCATGCGATTAGCCTACCCAATAGTGTCGGATTAGCCACTGGGCCCGCAGGGCCTGTGTCCAGGGGCCATGGCCAGCTGGGGGGGTCCTGACATTTTTTTTGCCACCAGTGGCAGAAACTGGGAGCCCCGGCCGCCAGGCGGGTGGGGCGGGGGAAGCCCCCGTGCCCTGACCCCACTCCACAGCAGCAGCACTGGGTGGGGGAAGGTCCCCTTTCACCAGCGGTCCCTGACCCGTTCCTGGCAGGAGGCATGGAACAGGGGAAGCCTGCCCTTCCCCAGCGGCCCCCGACTCTGTCCCCAGCAGAAGCTGTGGGGCAGCAGGGGAAGCCCCCGTACTCAACGCCGCTCTCCAGCAGAAGCACCAGGCAAGGCGGGAAAAGCCCCAGCGCCCCAACCCCTGCAGAAACATGGGGGTGGCAGGAGAAGCCCCAGCATCCACACCCCTGCTGTGGTCCTGCAACTGGAGGAGCTCTCACTCCTCGTTGTGGCCCCGGGGCCGTGGTGCGGGTACAGAACTTTCTCCTGTCTTGGGACTGCAGCAGGGGGAGAGCAGAAAGGAGCAAAAAGGGTTGTGGGGCTGCAGTGGGGGGGGGAATCCTGGGTGAACAGGGGTAGTCCTCGGGGAAGGGGCAGAAAGGAGTGGGGCTGTGGGCATGGCCACAGGCAGAAGGGGCAGAATGGGAGCGGGGCAACAGGCAGAAGGGGTGAGGTGGGGAGGGGCCCTCCATTTGCTCTGGCCCAGGGCCCCAGGAAACCTTAATCCACCTCTGCTAGCCAGGATGCAAGTATTCCCATAACAAAACCATACCCATTATTGTGTCCTCCTTCACTGTTGCCCGTGTATGTCTAGGGGCCTATCCCAAGGTTCTGGGTGCTGAGATGCTCTAGGATTCTTTCTCTGTCAATTGTGTGAGATTTTGTTAGTCCTTTCGAGAGAATTGTTGGAAGGTCATGAGAGGAATGCCAACACTCGAGTGATTTCTGAATACATCCTCCCTGCAAAGCAGGCGGGTCCCAGCCTGAGTGAAAGCAGCACCTGAGCTCTAGCCAAGTAATCTAGCCAGGGTTTAAAGCATTCAAACATGGTAGGGGTAATCAATTATTTTTGGTCAGGGTCCAAATTCCTTGGTCAAGGTCCAGACTCCAGAGAAAAGAATACAAAAATAATAACAATAATGATAATAGTGCGTAAATAAAAGGATTTCACGGTCCATTCAAAAGCATCTGGCAGTCTGGATTTGGCCCGTGATCCGCCTATCGACTACCCCTGAGGTTTGTCTGTGTGGATGGTAGGAGGAGTTGGGCTAAAGCATGGGTAAGAGCTTAGGTTAACTGTGCAGTGAAGATGTGCCAGAATAGCTTTTCCTTCTCAGTATAGGTGGTTTTCTGTGATTAGCTAGAACAGAGAAAAAAGTTGTTGAGTTTTGCTTTGAAAGTGACGTGTAAAGGAAAAGAAAAAAAGGGGATGTGCCTTTTTTAGTACTTTATGGTGGATAAAGATGAACTGAAAAGTCCAGTTATTTATTTACTTTGTTGTTTTCTGCATTTTTTATTTGAAATCTCAGGAATGTCAAATCTCACATCTGACTTGTTTTTCTGTAGATCTCTTTTGGATGATTCAGAAATGTGGTTTAGGAGCTTAAATGAAGGATTTAGGGTGTTGATTACTTAACAATGAGAGGATTTCGTCTACGTGTTGAATGAAATAGATGTTAACAAAAACAAACCTGTTGTGTCTTTTTCCCTTTACACAACAAGATTAATATGAAGAAATCACAAGGGCACGGCTGGGTATCAAATAACCCTAAATAAATACCAATAGCCCTAAATAAATATAAACATGTAAAGCCTAACTACATATATACGGCTACTCTGGTGGGTTTCTGGCAGCTTCTAAAACACAGAACAGTGAGCTCAGTAGTTGACTCACAAACTATTTTAAAGATTTAAACAATATGAATAAAAATCATATCTTCTTTAAATTTATGAGCTTCTACTTCCTTAGTATCTGTGATGTCATAATCCTACTAGTTCTCCAGTTGTCCCTAGATTCTTCCAGTGTAGATAAGACCTACATTTCTAATGTGAAAATAGTTTTCAGTGGGTCAGGGGAGACTTTCAGTTTTTTGGATGCAGCAATGAGTTTAAAAAAGAAAAGAAAAGAAAGCAAACTTTCTTTGCAAATCACCTTTAGAGGAGGCATTAGCCTCAAGATAAGCGAACATTCCCTAAAGAAATATAGAATGTGTGCAGCTGGAACCTTCCTGATGACAGGACACTGATGCTTCAATAATACAGTCCTCTCAGACTGCTTTCAGAAGAGTTTGGAACCACAGCAAAATGAGGGTTAAAAAGTTTGGCCTGACAGACAGAGGGAACTGGAGACCCTGGGTTGCACTGGCTCTTCACCCATACGGATTATTTATTGAATTTTAGTGCAGCTGCTTTTTCCCTTATGCCTTCGCAAGCTACTATTAATGCCCCCTAGTTAATAAACCACTAAACTGAGAATGGAAATACAGGAAAATTCTGCAATCAGTGAGTGAGGGAGCCAGAAGTCAGGTTGATTGTTTTCCTAAGCAGTGTGAGACCGGAAGACTACTGAGAGCTGAGGACACCTGGACTGTCTCACTAGTTGCTTGCGCCTGTCCAAGGGAGGCTTAGTGAAAGCTTGTTGAGTTAGACCATAGCCTGGATCACCAAAAAGAATGTAAAGAAATATTTCATGCCAGTGACGCCAATTACACAATGGAATTATTTGCTTGGGGTGATTGTGAAATTGCCGTCACTGGAAAGTAGTCAAGGCAAGACTAGACAGGGAAGCAATGAAGACTGTGTGGACATCTCTGACTAGAGTCACATAGTTATACACAGGGGATGAACTACGTGACCCAAGAGATATTTTACAACTCTGATGTCTATGACTATGACCCCTCAAGATGAGGATTATAATTTTTTTCATGAGTAAATTCCTTGTGATGCAATACACCTTTTCATAACAGGTTAAAAAACTGCTGCTGCAGCAATAGAGATCCTTCATATTCACAAGGTATGAGATGGCCTTCCTTGTCCTCACAACTTTGCTTGTGGCTTTTGCATCACAGCACACCACAGAGCATTCTGGCTGTGTCACTCCTCATTATGCAAAGCGTGCGGCAGCTCTGGTTTTTCCCCTCTCAACAAAAGCTGCAAAATTGAAATACAAATTCTAGTGTAGATGTAAAATAAAATGTGTCCTTTTAGTAACATTCCCTTCTTTGGGCGATAAGGAACAAACAAAGTTGATGTTAGAGTAGATGCTTCTGATCTCATTTACACTGGTGTAAATGCAGAGCAACTCCGTTGGCTTCAAAAGCTCAAGAGGGAAAAAAGAAATAGAAAGGGTGGTGGAATTATTCTGGATTTACAGGTAAAATGCCCACTGCATGGTTATTGTGAGTAAAGTATTATTATTTGTGTTATGGTAGCACCTGGATTCCCCAACTGAGATTAAGGTCCCAATTAATGTATTAATTATTGCTATTATGATGCACTTCTAATCTTCGTAAATACATGAGAGAGATGGATGCTTCCCTAAATATATATAGTGTCTGGTATTATTATTTATTTTTATTACAGTAGCACTTAGAGTCCTCAACTGACCTTGAAGCCCCATGGTGCTAGACACTGTACCGACACATTCCAAGAGACAGTTCCTTCCCCAAAGAGCTTACATTCTGCAGAAGGTGTGTGTGGGTTATTATCCTCGTTATCCGAAGAAGTGGGCTGTAGTCCACGAAAGCTTATGCTCTAATAAATTTGTTAGTCTCTAAGGTGCCACAAGTACTCCTGTTCTTCTTTTTGCGGATACAGACTAACACGGCTGCTACTCTGAAACCTGTTATATAGATGGGGAATTGAGGCAAAGAAATATCAAGTGACTGGCTCAAAGTCGCAGAGGCAAGAAATGTACGCAGATCTCCTGACTCCTAGTTGAGTGCCTTAATCATAAAACCATCGTGACTGGCTTTTGAATACAACCAGACTACTAACCCTCTTCATTTGAATCTACAGTCTTATGGAGCCTTTATTTATTTTATTTTCATTTCCTAGTTGGCAATTTCATGAGCCTTCTTAAAGCTGCATCCTTTTCCCTGTAGATAATTTCTCAGAAGGGCATGGGTTCCTTAGAGGATCCTCAGGAAAGCGTTGCCTACCTTCTTTTGAGTTAGATGCTATATGATCTTCACCTGCTGCTGTAAATTGGCTGTGAATGTACAGTAACTTTACATGTCAGTTTTGCCTACCCACTTTCAGCTGTCACCAGCCTGCACTGGGTATATGCTTCCCGCCCTCCCCTTCATTGTTAGAAGAAACAATGTCTAGATGGTTTTTGACAGGTGGAAATTCACTGCATTTTAAGTGAGTGTTTGTTGAGAGTAAACACTGGAGAAAATACACCAGGCAAGTGATTATTTTCAAGAGGAAACAATTAGTTTAATATTCATATATAAAAACCTAAATCTATCCTTTACTCTGTGGGCTTATGAAAATGATTCATGTGGAGATATGTTTTAATGTCACTTGGCCTTAATTTAGAAATCATGGATTGAGAAGCATGATGGAAATAGAAAATTAGATTGTTTGAAGCATAAATGCATTCCCTTGTTGCTTTAAATTCAGGGGAAAAAAATAATAATAAAAAACTTTAACCAGCTGATGTTTTTCTAGTATCATCTGATTTAATATACAATGGCTAAATCACACTTCTGTTCTGAAAGATTGCTGATGGCTATTGGGAAAGAACACACTATTTAGAGATAATTCTGCCTATATGCTGTAGCTCTGTCTGTATTTTTGGTACATTTTTTTTTAATTGGGGATATATTCAGGAAACGGGATCTTTGTTTGAAGAGTTTATCTGCACTTCTTGTGTATTCTCCACCTGAAGCCTGAATCCATCAAAATTACTATGGAACTTATCTGATCCAAAACATTTCACATATGAAAAAGACTAGCCCTGCAAACACTCATTACACACGCGAGTAACTTGATTTGTGAGTAGTTTCAGTGGAGCTAAGTGCTTGCTGAATGTTTATATTATGTTTGCATCTATAAGCCACAATCACGTTGGGCCCCATTGTGCTAGGTGCTGTATGAACATATAATAAACAACAGTCCCTGACCCAAAAAGCTTATGTTAAACAGGACGTTAGTTAGGGCTAAGTGGGCCCTGTAGAGTGTATTTCTGCTGCTAATTATTTCAAGGTCCAAAAAACGAATTATTATTATGCATGTCTCAGTTTTATAAATGTTTCCCTAAGTATATTCAGTGGCTAGTTTTTAATATTTATTTTTTATAACAGGAGAATCTAGACCTAGAGCCCTCAACTGACAGGGAAGGCCATTGTGTTAGGCACTGTAAAAATATGTTGCCAGACAGTCCCTTCCCTGACAAGTCTTGCATTCTAAATGGACAAAACAGACAAAAGGCAGGAAAAAGGAAATACTATTATCCTCATGTTATGGATGGGGATCTGAAACACCAAGAAATTAAGTTACTTTCTCAAGGTCACCTAGGTGGTCAGTGGCTGAGCTTGGAACTGAACCCAGAACTCCTAAGTCCCAGTCCAGTATCTTAACCACAAGATAGCTCCCAGGAAATACATGCACCTAAGAAACATGGAGGAACTAATTCTTTTCCATAGCAGCGTCTTAACACTATCTACATATTTAAAGGTATTGCAAGGAATTGTCTGGAGAAAATGGGAATGTGCAGCAAGAGAGTTCATGATTACATGTTCTCAGAGATCGGTAAACTAATGGTGTTTGTATACAAGTGATTAAAATAAGGTCATTGCCCTGCCTCCTTCAACCTCAATGCATAATTTGTTCGTCTTTTTTTCCCATGAGATTTATACAGTAGCAGACAATTCTATAGGGGCTGTTCCGTGGCTTAAAATGAGACAAAAATAGAAAATTCCTAAATACAAATAAATGCTGGGACTTTGCAAATCAACAATAAAAATAATAATTGCCCAAGTAAAATATCACTTAACCCAGTCACCTTTAACCTTCCCGTTTATCAAATGCCTGAGACACAAGCTAGGCCTTGTAGCGTGGCTAGGAGGTCAATGTGAAGGACCCCTCACGGACAATGTCCTGCCGTCAGCTTCCTCTAGTTTAAAATAAGAGAGCACTAGTTTGGGCACCTGTGTGAGTTATAACTACAGCAGTATCACACACAGGTGAGACAGGGTCTCTTTAATAGCGGCTACCTCCACCACTGAAAACAATACCATGCACTTCCACCAGAAATAGAGAGCCTCTACAGATCGTGGAGTACTGGTGTCATGTGTTCCCTTCATGAAACCCTGCTTAATAATCAGGCAGCAGCATTCTACACTAGCTCTTGCTTCTGAACAATCCATAGTGTAGCTCCAAGTAGAATGCACTGTCACAGTAGCCTAGTCTTGAGGCTTCAAGGGGCTGGGTAGTTGTAACAAGATCCTCACCATTCACAGATGAAATAAAACTATCTTGGACACAGCTGCTACATGATCATCCAAGAGCAACTCACGATCTAATAGGACCCCCAAGCAGTGAATCTGGGTGTCAAAAAGCAGACATTCCCATAATCAGGGTCCTTGCTAAGTCATCTGGTTGCTTCTGACATCCTACCAGCATTACCTTAATTTTCTCAGGCGTAAGACCCCTCCAGATACTCCTTATCCAAGCTCCAATCTCATACTGACATATGGGGCATCCATTCTCCTACACAGCTGCCTCAAATGTGGCATGGAGTTGAGTAAATACATCACACGTTATTATCTACACTTTCATAGTAATCTCAATGGGTGTATTCTTATCTCAACCATCACTATCTGAAATAACCTTCACATACGATGGTAACATTCACTCATTTTACATATTTATTTAATTATTTATAAAACATACTTATTCAGAAGGCCCACAACAAATTCTACACGCACTTAACCACACCCTGATACTAACATGCCATGTTGCCAACTCTCATGATTTCATCACAAAAATTGCAATTTGTGGTGGTTTTCTTGAAGCCCTGGGTCCTGGAGGCATGTGATTAGGTGAGAATTTTAGCTTTCATTAAACAAACAAAAACAAAAACCCACAACAATGTAGTTTTCTAGTCCTCCTGAGGGTGGAGAAAAACCTGAAACTGAGTGTACCCTAAAGACTTAAAGCCAGAAAACAAATAAAAAGAACCCTGACATTTATTATGGTTCTTTATTAAATGTCGTGATTTTAAGTCAAACTTATGATTTTTGAACATTTGGGGTTGGCAATACTGATATACCCCGTGTACTTACTTATGTCCATGGCATTTTACACAGTTTGTTGTATTTAGGAGTTTTTAAAAAATAATGCCAAGGGACGCCATTCTATACCCACTGAAGACAATGGGAGTCTTTTCAGACTTCAGTGGGCCTTGGATCAGACTGAAAGAACATAAGGCCCCAGTCCTGCTGCTGTCAGCCTGCACATATACAGATCCCTGTTGAAGTCACTGAGGCTCTAAGCAGATGCAAGGGTCTGCTTATGCTCAGCTCATATGGTTAAGTGTGGTTTAGTCTCTGCGTAATGAAAAACCACCACTATTTTAACATTAGGATGTATCCTCCTTCTTGATAACATGGTGTTCAGTTTAGGTATCAAAGAAACTAATTTTCTGGTTCTGTCACGTCTTTTAAACAATCACTTTTTTAATGTAAATGGATTAAAGGATAATTGAAAAACTGCTAATTCAGGAGTTCTCAACCTTTTTCTTTCTGAGCCCACCCCTCCCCCCAACATGCTATAAAAACTCCATGGTCCATCTGTGCTACAACAACTGTTTTTCTGCATATAAAAGCCAGGGCCAGCATCAGGGGGTCCGCCAAGCAGGGCAATTGCCTCGGGCTCCACACCACAGGGAGCCCAGTGAAGCTAAGGTGCTCAGGCTTCAGCCCCAGTGGTGGGACTTGGGGTGGTGGGGCTTCGGCTTTCTGCCCTGAACCCCAGTGAGTCTAATGCAGGCCCTGCTTGGCGGACCCCCTGAAACCTGCTCACAGCCCCCAAGGGGGCCTTGGACTCCTGGTTGAGAACTACTGTGCTAATCTACCTATGTTCACTTTCTAAGTTACACAGCAGACATAGTTTGGACTTTCAATAAGGTATATTCAATTGATTCTTGCCTCTTGAAAATGATCACTTGACTAGAGTTGTTAGCACAGTTCTTAATCTCATCACTCAAAGATTTAGGGACAAATTATGATTACCCTCGCATTTCTCCAGCATATGGCAGAGAGGAGACAGGGACCATATCCCTCATTCCAGTACCTCTTCACCAATGGCAGCCATAATTTGGCTGCCTACAATAACTACACGCAGAGAGCAGCGCTTCTTGGCAATGCTGAATACCCCAGTGGGGACGTGACTGGCATCAGTCCCCCCTCCAACACACCAGAAAGTGTCTGGAAGGCTACATTGTGGGAGTGGATACTTCATCTTTTCAAATGACATAGCAGAACCCTCTTTGTCAGGAATTGCTTTTATACTGGGGGCACTGGTATGGCAGAGGACACTGTTCTGCATCCTCAATAGCATTATGGCAGCACCTGTCCTATACTCCCTGGCATCATAGCTCAGGTGGTAAGTGTCATGATCTCTATTCATGAAACTCCTACTGTAGGAGCATTAATTTGGCCCTTACCGTATTCATAAACCAAGTGAGATTCAAACAATCATAAATAACCTAGGAAATGTGTCTTAAGAACACAGGGGAAATAACACAGCGGGGCACAGACTATCCAACAAATTCTTGGACTGCATTGCAGACAACTTTTTATTTCAGAAGGTTGAAAAAGCTACTAGGGGGGAAGCTGTTCTAGACTTGATATTAACAAATAGGGAGGAACTCGTTGAGAATTTGAAAGTAGAAGGCAGCCTGGGTGAAAGTGATCATGAAATCATAGAGTTTGCAATTCTAAGGAAGGGTAGAAGGGAGAACAGCAAAATAGAGACAATGGATTTCAGGAAGGCGGATTTTGGTAAGCTCAGAGAGCTGATAGGTAAGGTCCCATGGGAATCAAGACTGAGGGGAAAAACAACTGAGGAGAGTTGGCAGTTTTTCAAAGGGACACTATTAAGGGCCCAAAAGCAAGCTATTCCGCTGGTTAAGAAAGATAGAAAATGTGGCAAAAGACCACCTTGGCTTAACCACGAGATCTTGCATGATCTAAAAAATAAAAAGGAGTCATATAAAAAATGGAAACTAGGACAGATTACAAAGGATGAATATAGGCAAACAACACAGGAATGCAGGGGCAAGATTAGAAAGGCAAAGGCACAAAATGAGCTCAAACTAGCTACGGGAATAAAGGGAAACAAGAAGACTTTTTATCAATACATTAGAAGCAAGAGGAAGACCAAAGACAGGGTAGGCCCACTGCTTAGTGAAGAGGGAGAAACAGTAACAGGAAACTTGGAAATGGCAGAGATGCTTAATGACTTCTTTGTTTCAGTCTTCACCGAGAAGTCTGAAGGAATGCCTAACATAGTTAATGCTAATGGGAAGGGGGTAGGTTTAGCAGATAAAATAAAAAAAGAACAAGTTAAAATTCACTTAGAAAAGTTAGATGCCTGCAAGTCACCAGGGCCTGATGAAATACATCCTAGAATACTCAAGGAGCTAATAGAGGAGAGGTATCTGAGCCTCTAGCTATTATCTTTGGAAAATCATGGGAGACGGGAGAGATTCCAGAAGACTGGAAAAGGGCAAATATAGTGCCCATCTATAAAAAGGGAAATAAAAACAACCCAGGAAACTACAGACCAGTTAGTTTAACTTCTGTGCCAGGGAAGATAATGGAGCAAGTAATTAAGGAAATCATCTGCAAACACCTGGAAGGTGGTAAGGTGATAGGGAATAGCCAGCATGGATTTGTGAAGAGCAAATCATGTCAAACCAATCTGATAGCTTTCTTTGATAGGATAACAAGCCTTGTGGATAAGGGTGAAGCTGTGGATGTGGTATACCTAGACTTTAGTAAGGCATTTGATACGGTCTCGCATGATATTCTTATCGATAAACTAGGCAAATACAATTTAGATGGGGCTACTATAAGGTGGGTGCATAACTGGCTGGATAACCGTACTCAGAGAGTTGTTATTAATGGTTCCCAATCCTGCTGGAAAGGCATAACGAGTGGGGTACCGCAGGGGTCTGTTTTGGGACCGGCTCTGTTCAATATCTTCATCAACGACTTAGATATTGGCATAGAAAGTAGGCTTATTAAGTTTGCGGATGATACCAAACTGGGAGGGATTGCAACTGCTTTGGAGGACAGGGTCATAATTCAAAATGATCTGGAAAATTGGAGAAATGGTCTGAGTTAAACAGGATGAAGTTTAACAAAGACAAATGCAAAGTGCTCCACTTAAGAAGAAAAAATCAGTTTCACACATACAGAATGGGAAGAGACTGTCTAGGAAGAAGTACAGCAGAAAGGGATCTAGGGGTTATAGTGGACCACAAGCTAAATATGAGTCAACAGTGTGATGCTGTTGCAAAAAAAGCAAACATGATTCTGGGATGTATTAACAGGTGTGTTGTGAGCAAGACACGAGAAGTCATTCTTCCGCTCTACTCTGCTCTGGTTAGGCCTCAGCTGAGTATTGTGTCCAGTTCTGTGCACCGCATTTTAAAAAAGATGTGGAGAAATTGGAAAAGGTCCAGAGAAGAGCAACAAGAATGATTAAAGGTCTTGAGAACATGACCTATGAAGGAAGGCTGAAAGAATTGGGTTTGTTTAGTTTGGAAAAGAGAAGACTGAGAGGGGACATGATAGCAGTTTTCAGGTATTTAAAAGGGTGTCATAAGGAGGAGGGAGAAAACTTGTTCACCTTAGCCTCTAAGGATAGAACAAGAAGCAATGGGTTTAAACTGCATCAAGGGAGGTCTAGGTTGGACATTAGGAAGAAGTTCCTAACCGTCAGGGTAGTTAAACACTGGAATAAATTGCCTAGGGAGGTTGTGGAATCTCCATCTCTGGAGATATTTAAGAGTAGGTTAAATAAATGTTTATCAGGGATGGTCTAGACAGTATTTGGTCCTGCCATGCGGGCAGGGGACTGGACTCGATGACCTCTCGAGGTCCCTTCCAGTCCTAGCATCTATGAATCTATGAACCTTTCCAAGATTTGTCAAGAACCCAACAGTCTGAGCTGGTTTCCTTTTCATTCATCATTTATGTAGTTAAAGTTTCTGAGTGCAGATTCACTTTCTTTGTTCAATCTGTACTGTTGTTTCACTTTCCATAATATACTGATAAATGGCCTGAAAGGTTGTCTAGTTTCACTTCTGCAAATAATTCAGAATCCTCTGTTGTGATGCCATTAGTAGCAACAGTATTTATTACTGAATCATAATGTAAATTCCACTGTTCCTAAAGTGATATAATGTGGAGTTTCTTCTCTCTCTCTCTCTCTCTCTCTCTCCAGTGGTGGAAGCACATCATTGTCATTAAAAGCTGTACAAGGTTATTGCCCTTTCTCCATAATTATTGCTGTGATAGAAAATGTGTATAAAGTGCAGAATAAGGAATGAATGGTTCAAAACAGAAGCTCCTAGTGCCTGTTCTATAATCCAGCCCCGTTTGGCAGTGACTGAAAGTTGCTAATATCTGATGTCTTCTTGGTGGACTGTCTGGAATGAATTGGTGATCTCAGTCCAGCTTATACTGGCTAGGAGTCCATATCACAGAACCTCCACTCTATCTGAAACCCATCTTGGGAATCTCAGGAGATTGCAAGGGTTAAAGGGACATGAAAAATAAACTAACATCTTTCTATTGAGGTGGTCAGAACTGAAGCATATTGGTGCTACAATACAGGTCATATTGAAATGCTGTGTCCATACTGTAAATGTTCTGTGGATAAATAAAGGACTTCATTCTTCAGGTCTGCCTATTTTGCCTCATTTCCCAAGCACAAGATTCACTTAAAAGAGAAAAATGTAAATAAGTTTTGACCAAAATGACCTAGCCAGAGAGAAGGCTTTTCAGTAATGTGAGTACAAAAGGGTTAATGAATTGCATACGAGGAATCAAATATGAGATTGGAATCTCCTATTCCTCTAAAACTTCCACCTGGCTGTAGAATCAACAGGATCTAAATCCATATATAGGTGCCTACATAATTTGCATGATTTTCATAGTTGCTGAACTCCCACATCTCCCATTGATTTCTGCTTTATGTACCTAAGTTTGAACATTTTGGCCTTAGTATTTATTTTTCAGAACCCAAGGAAGGGCACTTAACTGATATATCACCTTGGACTTTATACCTTTGGGACTCCTCTCTCTAAGCCCTGCTCCCCTTGACAAAGAATTGAAGTCTCTTTTGCTCACAGCTAGGTATGGAAGAGCTAGTTACCTCTTCCTGAATATGCAGCACTTAGCCATGAATCAAAATTAATTCACATCAGTAATCAAGGCAAGACTGGGATTAGTTGGCCAGACTGCAAATATATATATTTAATAATGGTTACATATAGTTCATGAACATAACCTAAAATCATCCAAGTTCAATCCCATAGCTAACCCACAACATGACCCTCCTAAGTACACAGGCCTGAGACGCCTAGTCAGTTGTCTGGACTCAGTCAGAGTGGATATGTCTACAGCAGGGGTCGGCAACCTTTCAGAAGTGGTGTGCCGAGTCTTCATTTATTCACTCTAATTTAAGGTTTCGCGTGCCAGTAATACATTTTAACGTTTTTAAAAGGTCTCTTTCTATAAGTCTATAAATATATAACTAAATTATTGTTGTATGTAAAGTAAATAAGGTTTTTAAAATATTTAAGAAGCTTCATTTAAAATTAAATTAAAATGCAGAGCCCCCCGGACCGGTGGCCAGGACGCGAGCAGTGTGAGTGCAACTGAAAAATCAGCTTGTGTGCCGCCTTTGGCACGTGTGCCATAGGTTGCCTATCCCTGGTCTACAGTGTAGCTGGGAGTGTGCCTCCCAGCCCCGGAAGGCAGACATGTGCTAGCTCAAGTAGAAGTAGCACACTAAAAATAGCAGTCTGGTTGTTCGGGACCCAGGGGGTCAGGCAGGCTTGTACTGGAGTGGCTAAGCCCAAGATGCTAGTGCATGTCTGACTAGCCAGGCTGGGAGGCATGGTCCCAGTTGCAATGTAGACTTACCGACTTTGCCTCTCAGACCCAGTCCCATAGCTAACTCACAACATGACTCTCTTAAACACACAGACTTGAGGCTCCCAGTTAGCTCTGAGGACTCAAGAGTGTCTCTCAGACCCTTCCTGTTAGTGTTTTTCAGGCCCCTTCTGGACTCAGCCAAAATCTCCCTCAGAGCCTTTCTGGACTCAGTCTGAATTGTTCCCTTCTGCCCCTCTGGACTCTGTAAGAATCCCACAGACCCTTTTTGTCAGAGTCTGTCCAGCTACAGACCTTACCCCGCAAAATATCTGCTCTGCATCAGTCTCTTCTGGCCTCTCCCCCTGGGTTAAGCACCATGCATAAACTCAAAGGGTAGGTCTATACTTACCTCCAGGTCCAGCAGTAAGCAATCAATCCCAGATCGATCCCAGAAGTGCTCGCCGTCGACGCCGGTACTCCTGCTCGGTGAGAGGAGTCCATGGCATCGACGGGGGAGCCTGCCTGCCACGTCTGGACCCGCGGTAAGTTTGAACTAAGGTACTTTGACTTCAGCTACGTTATTCACGTAGCTGAAGTTGCGTATCTTAGTTCGAAGAGGGGGGTTAGTGTGGACCAGGCCAAAGAGTTACTAAATATAACCGTTGAAGGCGAAACCCTTTCAAGGGTGACATTTAGTATGGATGTGCTTCTCTCTTTTTAATTTGCCCAGTTCTTCTGGGAGACATTATGCAACTCAGACAGGTACCTGCATTGGGGGTGCTGCATAGATGCCTCACTAATCATTAAGGCCCTGACCAAACTCCCATTGAAGTCAATAGAAAGCTGCCTGAATGGGCATTGGATCAGGCCATATTTGGCCATGGGCCTTGGTGAATGCAAGATTGTGGTTGGCTAGGACTCAAGACCAATGCTGGTTGGAATTTTTTCACTAGAAAATGTTCATTTGTCAAAACCAATACTATTCACAGGAAAGGATCCGTTTCAAATAATTTCCCATCTTGAAATTAAAAAAAAAAGTTTTGAAATTGTTGAAATGTCCTATTTGGACACTTTCTAAATTAAAATGCTCTGTTTCTTGGGTCAAAACTTTCCATTTTGAAATGTAAGCTAATTTATTGTAAAAAAAAAAATGGAATCAAAACAAAATGTTTTGAAATTATTGAAACAAAATGGCAGACGACTCAATCTGATTGGATTTTTTTATTTTGGGTTTGTGTACATTTTCGAGATTTCACCTTTTTGTCTCTATTTGGGCTGGGAAACATTTTCACTTCTTGAAAATTCTCATGAAATGGAAAATAGCTTCCCACCCAACTCTGCTCAATACTGATAAGCCAAAGAACAACCAGATGTTTTAAAAAAGATGAAATTCATCCCAGTGCAAAGGTCCTGCGGGGCCTATACAGTATTTGAGTGCTGTAGAGAGTCTTCTAGAAGCCGAAGGCAGTAAGGTAAGTTTTATGTACACAGATGATAAAGTATCAGAGAAAACAAAAGACATCATTATTACTTGATTGTGCAAATGATTAGATAGAGAGCTTGCCTTCTTGGTAAAATATCTGGTATTGTATCTTCGCTGGTGCAGTAAACATGCAATTTAAATAAGTTACAGGCTGTATTCACATGCAATGGGACTTTTAAATGCTTCTAGGTGTAATGAGTACTTTTTGGAAAAGCAGCAGTTGTCTACAGCCAGTTAGGATATAATCTCAGTCCAGCACACTCTCCCTGTTCATTTGGATCAGTGGTATGGTTTTCTTATGCTCTCTTTCTTGCCAGCTTCTTCTGCGGACACAGCAGCTTTGTCCATTTTTAGAATGAGTTTGGCGGATGAAGAGGCAAACTTTGAAAAAAAATTTCCTAGCCACGATTTCTGCTTCTTTGGTTAGTTCCATAGAAATCCTGTGTCCAATGCAACTTCCTTTTTCTGTGTGGTTCCTTCATTGTTTTTTCTCCCTGTTATATACTCTGCAATATATGTTCAAGCAAAATATCATCAGCAAATTTTCTTTAACAGACCCATAAAAGTTATTTTCTTTTCATTTAAAAATATAGCCTAGATACTCCCATCTGATCACAAGTTTTGCATTTTATAAAAATATAATTTTTGAATGGGCAAAATGAGTTCTCAGAGATTAATTGTAAAACTTGACAGTCTCTTTCAGTACAGCTGAAGTGCATAAGCCCCCATGTCACAAATGAACACTGCTGGAAAGAATATTGTGCATGTATAAAAATGTGAACTGCATAGGCTTCCCAGTTTTCCAAATGTTGTATAGCATCGGTTTCTACTGTGTTTTGTTGTTCTCATACTACCATAACACACAATGATCACCGATCCCTAAAGACACACAAAATCAAGCCATTACCTGACAAACCAACAGGTTTTCTATTTCCCAAATGTCCTGGGTCAGTCTGTCCCCGAGATGAGGTTTAGAGTTGTACAGAGCAGTCGGGAGGCTAAGGTTTATCTGTTCCTGCCAATTGCTACTTCTGATTGAATGCATTAAATGTGCCCTCTGGAAAGGTGTATGCTCTCTGCTTCAAAAGGGAACAGTACATCAATGTTGAAACTTAATATGGCAGCTTCTAGTTTCAGGCTTCAGATATGAGAGAAGCCCACTAAAATTTGCACTCGCTTTTGAAAAGCACATGTGAGATTGGAGGATTTGTAATGACAAACTGTTAGTATGCTTTCTATGAGGCAGCATTCCAAAACCCAAACATTCAAAAATTGTGAATCAAGCCTTAGCAACTAATGAAATTGGCTTAAAAATCCTGAGATTTAGAAAATAAATAAATTCTGGGTTCTTTTTATTTGCCTTCTGGTGTTGGAACATTTAAGGTTCACACTTTCAAGCTTTTATCTGTGGATATGAGGGCTTAGAACGTACTTAAAAAAACAAAAAAGAGAAAGCTTAGGCCTTGTCTACACTACGGGGATAGATCGATCTAAGTTATGCAACTTCAGCTACGTGAATAACGTAGCTGAAGTCGATGTACTTAGATCTACTTACTGCGGGATCCACACTATGCTATGTCGACAGGAGACATTCTCCCGTCGACTCCCCTTGCACTTCTTGTTCTGGTTGAGTACAGGAGTCAACGGGAGAGCGATCTGTGGTCGATTTAGCGGGTCTTCACTAGACCCGCTAAATCGACTGCTGATGTATCAATCGCCATGCGTTGATCCCCGTAAGTGTAGACAGGCTCTCAGTTTCTCATGTGGTAATCTGATTCCAGAAGCTGGGGCTCTAGCAAGAAGATGAAACATTGTGAGCCATGAGATAAAATTGCAAGAGTTGGCAACATTGATAAAGACATGGTGAAGATATTGTAGTTAATGGCTACATATTGCTGGGCAAAGGTGCAAGAAGGATTTTAAGGAATAATGTTAGGGAGTGAATAAATAGCAAGCCTCTGCCCAGCACCTAAAGGCTACTACATGGTTAAAATAATGTTACATGTAACAATGTTTTACACAGTTAACTTGCTGAAATACGCTCCTTGTTAGCAGTTAAACTCTGGAACATTATGGCAGAAATGCATTTCTAAAATAACATGCCATTGTACTGTGAAAATGTTAAGGTAAGACTGTCAATATATTTAATAGGTATAACACTGAAGTTATTTAAGCTTCTGCAATTTGAAATCACAGAAGCACTACCCCAAGTTAAATAGTTTTTGGCAGATGGGAGAACAAGATAGCTTGCTATTTTTTCTCCCTGCTTAAGGGTAAAATACTATATGACAGAGCACAGAAGACCAGGCTACTTTAACAGTAAATTTATGTCATCTACTGTTTTAGTGAGCTAGAATTATAAAATACTGCTTGTCACAAGAATGATAACAAAATAATGTAGGGCACTGAGGTTTCTCAGGATATATTTCATTTAATGGTGAATGGTAAATTCATATTCACTGCAGCGGTTTTTCAAAGAAGTTGTACTTTTCAGACATTTACAAAAATAATTTGTTCCGGTACCAAAGAAGACTGCTGGAGGCCATGTTCTTGCAATGGCCAATGCAGGATGTTGTCTGGAGTATTATTATTATTATTATTTTTAATACCTAAATTTAGGCTCTGCACAGCATGGAGGCAACTGATAAACTCAGTTGCTACAAAGCTTTCAAAGATACCACCAGCAACTTTCTTTCTCTCCCTTCCAGACAAGATATGTTATTTACATATACATATGCAGGGTATATTTGAGTCATTGTGATAATATGGAGCATTAAGTTTCCTTGGTATTTACAAAACTGACAACTTCTGACAACTGAACCAGAAACATGTTCAGAAAATGATTAAATCCTGTTCTTTTTTAGGGGTGCTGCAGCTAGGGATGTGTTTGTCATTAGAAATAGAGCTTTAAATTAACTTGAACAATGAGTTCCTTTCAGTGTAGCATTTGTGCAACTTTTAACTATGCTGAAAGCTGTTTGAACCAAAATGAGTAATACTGCTCCTTTTAGCACCTCATTTACTCTCTGCCTTTAGTTGTATGAATATATATATTTTATATATATATATATATAATAAGCAAAAGTCTATGCGTTTACAAGAAACAATGCACAATGTTCGGTTGAATTTCAAATTTTAGAATGAATTGTGCCTGGGTTTTAAGAGAACCAATAAAAGATCATATACTATTTATAAATAACTGATGCAAAATCATGTAATGTATTGTTGTAATGAAGCACATATTTCATTCAGCTGTAATGCCTATATGAAGTAGTTCTAGTTTAGCTTTACTAATGACATCAGCCTTGCAGAATTGTCTTGGAAAGTTATCCAGTCCAGGCACAAAATCTACTCTCTCATCCTCAGTAACATGATGATGATAATGAAATAAACTCATACTTTCCTCACCAGTGGAGGAGAATTCTTGCCTGAGGGAGTGGAATTTTGCAAGGCTGAAGTACAAAGAGCAGAGTTAAAGGGACAAGAGATTTCCAGATGTTGTGGATTAAACCAAGTGATTATTCTAAACTGTAAATGTGTAACTTTCCCCCTCCCTGAAATAGATTTTAAAATGGATATTTATTTTCAAACAAAACCAGTTGCCTTGTGAAACGGTTGGTTAGGGAGGGGGAAAAAAAAAAAAAAGAAGTGACCTAATGCTACTGAATAAAATATCTGATCTCTTGTTGCCAGGGCTGAGTCATTTCCTGTTACAATAACAAGACTGTCATCAGCTAAACTTTTCTAGCTAGCATACAGTTTGCTGGTATGTCTATGGCTTTATTTGTGCATGTTGCTAGAAAGTTAATGTTGAAAAATATATTGTACTAAATTTGGAAACATCATCTTTGTATCAAAAGGCATTAGTGGTCAATGTTTGTCTAATTTATTGCTGGTATTATAAACTCTGATTTTTTAATATTCCCCCAAACTCTGAATAATAATGTTGTAATTCCAGCAAGGGATTCTGCACACATCAGACTGTACTAATATCAGAGCTCTCTGAGGTGGAACTTGGAGCCTTACTTTCAGTTGTATTTTATTATACATAAAAATATATATGTATAAATAACTATTTCTCTATATTTGAGCTATCAGTCCTCATCCTCAAAGGAAACCTGCACAACACTTTCAAAAGACAAGCCTGGGAGCTTAATTTCATTACTCTGCAAGACACCAAAAATCATGGACTGAACAGAGACACAGGATTTATGGTTTATTACAACACTCTGTAACCCACTAACCTCCTCTTTTTGTCCTATGACTTCAGAGGTATTAATGGGCCACTCTACTTTGAATGGTCCCTTACAATATGTGCTAAAATAATCTGTTCCACCTTGCATTTTGTTGTGATGCTGGGATTTCCCAGACCTGAAGAAGAGCTCTGTGTGGCTTGAAAGCTTGTCTCTCTCACCAACACATCTTGGTCCAATAAAATATATTACCTCACTCACCTTGTCTCTCTATTAGGGCATCTTGTGTGTCCCCTGCCCATGGAAGACTATTTCCTTCAGCATACCCTCAAGTGCTTTCACCAGTGTAAAGGACATGTTTCAACAATCCTTTACAATTTGCAGAGGTGTGAGTACCCAGAATTCCAATGGACTTCAGCTGGAGTTGTGAGTGCTCAACACCTCTGAAAACTAGGCCCCAAGTGTCTCAAATTAGGCTCTTAAAATAAGTGGATAGTTGAAAATGAAGGCTATAACTTCTCTGTGCCTTTATTACCCCTTCTGGGAAATGGACATAATACCTTGAAAAGCACACTCAGAGCCTTTAGTAAATGGCAACATATAAGTAGAGAATATTGTTTTCCGAGAAATCAAAAATTGCACTTCCTCTTGATTCTGGATTTACCTTTGCTGTATATATTGACTGTGTTCAGTCTCATTCTCTCAGTCATCTTCATTAGTTGCATCCCATAGCCACCTAATTGATGTCTCAGTCTCCTACATCCCCGTGCCTCTGTTTGTGTGGAATCCAAACAACTTTAATGACATTACTTATGGAATAAGATGCTATTGGAATTTTTCTTCCTTCTGCATTTTAAAACAAATTTCTTTTCCTTCCTTTCTTTTTTCTGCTTGGCATAAAAAAAGCAGAAGACCTAGGCTGATATTTGTGGAGTATGCAGGATTAAAACATGATGTTGCTGCTGTGTAAAAATTGCTATGCTCTATTCCCCAGTGAACAGGAACATTATTGTGCAGTCCTGGATAAAGTCACTGATTATACTGTTTAGGCCATGAAAGCAAGATGTGTTGCAAGTCTCTGGGTTTCTGTAATTAAAAAGTTGTAAATGCTGAGGTTGGTTTGTAAGTAGCTGTTGAGATCACTGTCAGAAATTCAACAGTGCATGGCAGCCGTTATGTATTATTCCATTCTTTCAGGAATGGAAAATTACTGGTGTTTGCTTATATACAAACAAATGTTGGCTGTAACTTGCATAGGTAGTTTTCCAGGCTGTATGTATGGAATGGCTTTATAATTGTTTCAGATCCTCTCTGTCGTCAGAATTAAATATCAAATATCCAGGCTGTCATTGCCATCTAAAAGTTCACTTCTTAGAAGGTTATACTGCTGCATACCTTGAACATTTTGCTAAGGGCAGTTTTCTTTATACACAATGATTCCCCCTGGAGTACATCTGAAAATATAATTGAGCCCTACATTTCAACTGACTATTAAAAACCATTTTTAAAAGCATTTTTAATAGGCAACATTTAATTTTGACACAAATACCAGCCTCTTAGGACCATCTTAAAATAAGCCTTCCAATTTAACATGAGTAACCCTTGGGTACTGATGTGTAGAAAGGGAAGAATTTTATCACTAGCAAATTATACTCTATGCAGCAGGTCAGCCATGGATGGTTTAAAAATCCGAGCACACCTAGGTGAAACTGCAGAATAAGACCTTTGGCACATAAACTCTCCTGACTAGTTCAGAGAACAGTGAGTTCTCAGTTCCAAGGAGGGGGAAGATGATGTCATTGAGAAGATATTACCTTGCTTTGAAGTTAGTAGATGTGTTCAAAGTTCTCTGGGGTGTTCTCAGACCTGAAAAATGTGCCTCACCACAGCTGAGACAGAGGTAGTCTCTTTCTCTGTAGATTTATACTGCAGTTTGCTCTATAACTGTTGCTTTAACTAGAATGCAAACAAAAGGCATTTGGGAAAACGACTCTTGTTCAGAGCTCTTTAAGGAAACGTGTTGAAAGTGAGGGCTAAACAATTTTGGCAGCACTAGTGGAAACAACAGCAGAAACAAAAATGCTCAAAAGTGAAGGAACCTGGTCAATATTGGTAGGTGCCAGTATTATTGTTATCTGTTGAGTTCCAGTGAAGTGTGCACATCATTTGGTAATAACAATATGAGAAGTTATTGGCAGTGATTTTGCCAACCGTCAGGAAAACACTGAGGATAAGAGTTATCTGACTTTCATAGGTGTGCAATCTGTGTGTGAGAGAGAGGGCAAAGGGAAATTACTCTCCCACTTGTGGGGGCCACATAAGGGTTTGGCAGAATTCCAATCCCTTCCTACTCCCCTGGGGGTGGGGTGGGTGGTGGAAGGGCCAGGGCTCTATTCCCCCTGTGCACACCAGCCAGCAGAGCTACCCAATCATGTAGTAAACAAGTAGCAGTAGTTACCTGATCTCTTTGCCCCACAAACTCCACAACATCTCAGAGAACTCCCTCTGATGGTGTGTAGCTCTACACTTGCCTCTTGGCTACATGCTGTACCCATGAGGCACAGCCCAGCATATAAGTATTTTCTCCATTCACTGAGTCTATGGATTTTTAAAAGGCCAGAAACGATATAAAACTGAATACAAATACTCCAGTAACTAGAGATGGGCCCACACCAATGCCCTTGAACTTTGTGGATGTTCGAAATCTTAAATACAGGTCTAGATCTGAATTTTGCAAATGGCTCATATTTTTGCAATGGGGCTACCTCAAACACCCAGGTGAAAACACCCCAATATATGGCAGTGTTGCCAACCCCAAACATTCAAAGCTCAGAAGTCAGGCCCTCAAAATAATGAGATTAAAAAAATACCTGGAGGTTATTTTTATTTGCATTTTGGTTTTTGAGCCTTTAAGACTCATCTTTTAAAGTCTTTCTTCACAACCACGGGGGCTAGAAACTTACTTTTATTTTTTAAATGAAAACAGAGATTCTCACGTAATCTCATGACTCTGGAGCAGGGGTTCTCACATATTCTCATGACTCTGGAGCAGAGGCTATATGTAAAACATTAATTATAGCAAGACTCATGATAAAATCATAGGACTTGACAAAGCTGGTACTTGAAATCCACATAAACAACTTGGAGATTTGGCCCTTCCCTGATAGTTACATTACAATAGGATGAATTATTTGAGACCAGTAGTGCAGAATACCGTGTATTGGTTTTTTTTTAAATATTGATTACTCCTTGAGTAAATAGATACTAAAAAAAAAAAAAAATGGTTACCTAATAAAATTGAATATCTCCCGAGTCATCATAAATGAAGCAACATAGTGTTTAGTAATGTCTGCAATGTACACACAGACACCAATGATGTTATCCGTGACGTATTTCAATTGTAATGACCTGTTTGTCAGGTTCTAGTCAGTGCTGAAGTTAAAGTGTAAGCTTTGTATCCGGGGAGGTTCCACAGCAATGAGTCAAAGGTGAAATACCAGCAGTGAAGAATGATTAATGGTTGCACTGGCTGAAATATCTGTGATAATACACACGTCTTATATTTGAAAGGAGGGCATGCAGTGATACAGCAACAGGATGAATGAAGGAGGAAGCATACAGTGAAAGAGTTTATACCAATATGATGATAAGGAAAACAGCTGTCATAAAAAGGTCAATAATGCTGCTCAGTACTGAACGGGGCTAATGTACAGTCCAATGTTTAGAGCTCCATCTGTTTCTTTAAACGCGAACTGCTTTTGCTTTTGTACACCTCATCTCTGTGTTGAAAACTTGCAACCCCAGTGATTCATATCAGCAGAACTAAAATAATACTTTATTGCAGGCACTTGGTGTTGGTCGCTGAAAATGAAGGCTCCGATCCTGCAAAGATTTAGGCATATTGACACATTGAAGTAAACAGGACTATTCACATGCTAAATGTTAAATCAGTGGGACTACTCATCTGCTTAAAGATAAGCACTTGCTTAACTGTTTGCAAGGTCAGGGTGCAAAATGGTTTCTATGACACCCACTGTTTCCCACTCACTCATAACTTTATTAGTAGTATTTATGCTGTATTATTAGCCTGATATTCATAGATACAGTGCTCACACGTCCTGTTAAAGTCAGTGGCAGCTTCTGGTGCTCAGCATCTCACCAGAACATTGTAAATTTATATTTTTCAAAATTGTCTCTGAAAAACAGAAAAATATGTTTCATTGGTTGTTCTGCTACATCTTTTTTAAATTTCTGTTTTCTCTTTCTGTGGTTAGTTTGACACTGTCTGACCTTTTCTTGAATAGCTTAGTCATGCAATGGGATTATTTTCAAAAGTAGCACATTTTGAAAGCAGATTTTTTTTTCAATTTATTATTTTGAAACTCAGAAATTCTGGTTTTGAAATGTTCAATTCTGGGAAAAAAAAGACCATGAAAAATGAAAATAGTCTGGTCACAAAACATAATTATTGATACATGGTTTGGGTTTTACTCATATTTCAGAGGGATTATTTTTTACTTTTTTTTTACATTTTTCTCTTATCTCTAGTCATCAAGTAGGGTAGACTTCATGAGCATTAAATTACCTTATTGTAACATTAACCTCTACATCAAAAAAATGTTCATGCGCGCGCACACACACACACACACACACACACACACACACAAAAGGAAAGTCAAGAAAATAACTTTTAAGACACATAAAGATCTTGTGTACTAGAAAAGATTAAGTTAGGGTTAACATGGACCCATTTTCTCCCCCACCTTCTTCTTAAAGTTCTTTCATCCACCAATGGTATTTCTGAACGAAGTGGAGATGACCAATATGATGATTGTTTTTTTCATAAAATCTTTGAAATTCGAGTAATTGTTATTGTTGTTTATTATCAGTTTGTACTAGTGCCCACAGTGTGTTGGGTGCTATGCAAATATAAATGTAGGCATCATTTCTGCCCCAAAGGGTGTATACTTAGAGGCTTGAATCCTACAAAGGCTTATCTTGCTTAGATTGTAAACTCTTATTTAGACTGTAAGTTCTTTGGAGCATGGGCAATCTTTCTGTTCTGTGTTTGTACAGCGCCTAGCATAGTGGGGTCCTGGTCCATGACCTAGGGTTCCTAAACACTGTCATAATAGAAATAAATAAATAACAGTAATATGCATGTGAGTAGTCCCATTGACACGTGAGTAAAGATACTCATGAACTTAAGCATTTGGGGCCGTAGTCATTCACTGCATATTCCAACAAATGCAGTGATTCTCCCCTGTGCTATTCTCCCCTTTCCCAGCATATAAAAGGAATAACTCACATTACACTCATCTTCAATCAGTATAAATGGGATAAACTCAAAAGCTTGGATGTCTAGGGTGAAATTTTGGCCCATTTAATCACAAAACTCCCATTGCCTGCAAGAAAGCCAGGATTTTACTTCTTAGCCTTAGGTTTGAAATACTTAAGATTCCTTTGAAAAACGGTCTGTCTTTTGGTAAGGTCATCTCAGTTCTGCATCTTTCCAAGGCCTTGTCTACACTGCCACTTTACAGTGCTGCAACTTTCTCGCTCAGGGGTGTAAAAAAACACACCCCTGAGCGCTGCAAGTTTCAGTGCTGTAAGGTAGCAGTGTAGACAGTGCACCAGCACTGGGAGCTACTCCCCTCATGCGGGTGGGTTTTTTTGCAGTGCTAGGAGAACTCTCTCCCAGTGCTGGTGCCGCGACCACATAAGCCCACGTTAAAGTGCTGCTGTGGCAGCGCTTTAATTTTGCTAGTGAAGATACTCCACAAGTCCTTTGCAATTTACTGGATGTTCTGTGTTGTTTATTGTCAGCTTTATGTGTGTTTTGGCTGAGATGTTAAAAGTTGAAGTCATGTTTGCTCTGGCAGGACATTAAAGACCCCTCAAGTGCCATTAAAGCCAATGTGAGTTGAGGGTGCTCAGAGCTGTATAGGAGGTGAACTGCATCTCCCAGAATTAGATCCTGAACCCTTGCACAAATTATGCAAGAAACCCAGCATTATAACTGCATTTTAGCAATCTCCGTGGTCTTTGCGAAAAAATAATTCTTCCTGCACTGAGTGTTGATCTTTGTGGACTTACCCACTGGGTTCTGAGCATTTTTGAAAGTAGAGACTGGGATACTAATGAGACAGTTTTACTCCAGCACTAGCCGGCACTATGACATTTATGTCCTGATTAGATCACAATCTGATGAGACTGAGGAGACATGGCAGTACGTCATCTTCAGGCTTTTAACACTGACTGGCGTCTGAAGACATCGGTTAGGCAGCATCTCTGCACTTTTAGAAACTAAACAAAAAGCATAATTTGAGTGGAATGTGTCATTCCAACTGCCCTAGACAAATACAAAGAAAACCATTCTGATCCTGCCCACCATGTTTCAATACTAAAGAACATGTATTATTGCTGTTGTTTCATGATATTATATAGAATGTGCTGTGAGGTTCAGATGTGTTAGGGGAAAAAGCAGACAGATTAATTCATGGCTCCACTCCATCTCTTTTTGTATTATCCCAGAGGAACAAAAAGGGGTCATAAACCAGCCAGATTTGGCTCACAGGGAAATCCTTTGTCATGATATAGAACACGGGTCTCAAACTCAGATGACCTCGAGGGCCGCATGAGGACTAGTGCATTGGCCCGAGGGCCACATCACTGACACCCCCCACTTGCTGCCCCTGGCCCCGCCCCCACTCCACCCCTTCCATGAAGCCCTGCCCCTGCCCCGCCTCTTCCCATCCCTCCCCACCCCCATTCCAACCCCTACCCCTAAGTCCTCACCCCAACTCTGCCCCCTCCCTGCCCCAAGAGGGTCCAGGAGGGGTGCGGGGTGTGGCGGAGGCTCAGGGCAGGGAGTTGAGGTGCAGGAGGTGTGCAGGGTATGGCAGGGAATTGGGGTGTGGGGTGCAGGAGGGGTGAGGAGTGCAGCGGGGGCTCAGGGCAGGGAGTGCAGGAGGTTGCAGGGTGCGGCAGGGGACTCAGGGCAGGGAGTTGGGGTGTGGGCAGGGCCAGCTCCAGGCACCAGCGCAGCAAGCAGGTGCTTGGGGCGGCCAACGGAGAGGGGCGGTACGTCCAACTCTTTGGCGGCAATTCGGCGGCGGGTCCCTCACTCCCTCTCGGAGCGAAGGACCAGCAGCTGAATTGCCGCCAAAGACTGAAGTGGCGGTGGTAGAGTCGAAGTGCTGCAGATCGCGATCACGGCTTTTCCCTCCCCCCTTCTTTTTGCTGCTTGAGGCGGCAAAAACCCTGGAGCTGGCCCTGGGTGCAGCAGGGGATTGGAGTGCAGTGTGTGGCAGGGGGCTCCAGGCAGGGGGTTGGGTGCAGGAGGGGTGTGGGATGCGGCAGAGGGCTCCAGGCAGGGGGTTGGGTGCAGATGGGGTGCAGGGTGTGGCAGGGGGCTCAGGGCAGGGAGTCGGGGTACAGGAGAGGTGTGGGATGCGGCAGAGGGCTCCGGGCAGGGGCTGGGGTGCAGAAGGGGTGCGGGGTACGGGCTCCAGCCCGGCGCCGCTTACCTAGAGCGGATCCGGGGTGGCAGCGCCGCGCACCACAGCCAGGGCAGGCTCCATGCCTGCCTGCCCTGTCCCTGTCCCCGCTCCGCTACAGGAAGCAGCCGGAGTCCCTGGCGGGGAGGGGAAACAGCACCATGTGCTGCTCTTGCTGTTCCTGCAGGTACCTCTCCCAAAGCTCCCATTGGCCGTGGTTCCCAGTTCCCGGCCACTTACATTGAGTTAGTGATAGGCATGCAAATATATACAGTTCACCTGTGTGTTTCCCATGGGAATATGACCTATATAGGACATGCCACAATGCATGACTCAAATTTATTTCTTTGCTTTGGGTTGATCATGTAAACAGAAATAAATTACTGACCAAAAAACAACAACGGACTAAAAATATTAAAATTACATCATGCTGAACCATGGATAATAATCATTTGACATGTCTGGTAAATACAGACAGATTCTTAGATGAAACAATGGAATCCATTCAATCAGCACCTTTATAAAAAACCACATCTGCTTCACTGGCTTGATTACATATGGTTTTCAGTGTCTCTCAACAATGGCTGTGCTGCACACCAAGCCTGTTTAAAATGACTTGCCTCCTGCTGTCTGCAAACCTACAGTAATTTACAAGTGTGACTGATGTATCCTGGCAAACAGCTTCCTAGTGTGTGGTCCTCTTGTCAGGCTACTTAACTTATTACTCATCTGCAGTAGGGTACTTGGTGCTGTACTATCATAGCGAAGGGCATGGCTCCACCCCCCAGGAGTTCACAATCTAAATGAGTTGCTTGTACATTAACCTAGTTTTTGAATATTTTCATACAGGAAGGAGCTTTGCTGCTTTAAGCATCATGGACATCACAAAACACACTTTCAGTCTAAAGTGTTTTTCATTTAGGGTTGGTCTACACTAGAAACTTATATCAGCATAGATATGCCATTTAGAGATGTAAAAAATCCATCCCCTGAGAGACCTAGCTATGCTATCCTATCCCCAGGCCTAGACAGTGCTAGGTCAACAGCATAATTCTTCCATCAACCTACCTACCTCTTCTTGGGGAGGTGGTTAATTACAGAGACAGGAGAAACCCTCCTATTTCTGTAGTGTCTACACTGAAGCGCTACAGCAGCACAGCTGCAGTGCTGCCACTGTAGCATTTTCAGTGTAGATATAGCCTGAAATTAAAAAACACAACAAGCAAAGAACAAATAGAAAATCTCCAGGAGAGAGAGCACAGAGTGTGTGCCTCCCTCTGCATGATTTTCCAGTCCTCTCACAGCCCTGCTACCTAGCAGAAAAGTAGGGTAGGCTTCTTTTATTTAAAACAGAGAAAATAGAATCAGAGCTACATTCAGCACAGACACTTTTCCTAGTGCCTCACATATGTGGTACATTGGGCAAAATTAATCTGCAGTGTAACACTTTTGAAGTGATGACATTCCATATAATCTGAAGGCCATAGGATCTGATATTTCATAGAATCTTAAGTTTAAAATGTCCACAAAGCAGTACCAGAGTCAAGGACATATGTGTTATTTTCAGAGAATCTGATTTTGATTTTATTTACAATGGTATAAATCAGGAGTCACTCCCTGGTAGTTAGTGGATTTACACCACCATAAAACCAGTGTAAAATCAGAATCAACTCCAAATAACATCTCAGCTTCTCAAAGTGGACAGCCTCTCTGCTTCACGATACAGCCAAGGCATGCTAACTAACACTTGAACAATTGATGGCCAAACATTCTTTCTAAAACATTTATCATTTCCAAACATATTTATCTTTAGAGTAAATAAATGTTGTGTTAATTAGTGGCTGCTCACTGCTAAAATATTCACTTCATACTTATCACCTGGTGGCAGAGTTATGCGTGCCATACCAGTCTTTCGCAGCGGGTCTTAAAAGTTTGAAGCCTTAATCTATGTCTGTGATGACCTTTTAAATTACAATGTAAAGCTCACTCACAAACTTAATGCTTGCTAATAAACTATCAGATTTTTAACAGCCAGGTGGCACGTTTTTTCCCCAATGGACTGGCATGGTATATGCATGCCAGCACTGTCACATTAGTAGCAAACATTAAAGAAGAGTTCTGTTCTGTTCAAACCATGTAAACAGGTAAGAGTTCTGTCCCTTTGGGGAAAAAATTATCCCTTCCTTCTCCCCCGCCCCCCCATTCACATTTCTATGAACAATTGTTAGTTTCTGCATTGCTTTGGTGACCCCAAATTACCAGGTTTTAAGGAATAAGAGGTTACCTAAACCTTCAACCTTTGAATCTACAGAAATCTAAATAAATAAATAAAACAAAACAGAATGGCTCACAGATGTTTCCTAAAGAAGATATAAACAAGGAAAATGAGCAGTAAGACTTTCCTTTCTAATACTGTAATGAGTTTATTAGTTCAACAAACACGACTTCTGAGCAGGACACCCCTTTCTGAAAGATTGTTTAAGCTGAAACATTATTTCCTGAGCAGCTGACTCACTTGATAAGATGCTCCCCAATGACATCACTGAGTGTTGAATAGATAACAAAAGCTTTGGATCATATACAGTTGCATGGCTTAGATGGTTCTTTACCTTTTGTGTGTGGATAGTGATTAGTTTCTAACATATCTACAGGCATGTTGAAAGCTTTTTGTATCATAGTCAAGAAAAATAGCACTGACATCATTTAAAACTGGTGCAGAGTTTTTTGTATCCTGATATAGATATGAAATCTGTGGTTAGATTTTAATGACCAGTCTGCAGAGTTGCCTAAAATCATCTCCTTTATGTCCATTTAGTTAAAAGATGTAAGTTATTTCTGTGGTATGTTAAAGTTTACTCTAATATGGGAAAAGACCAACACTGTCACCCCCTATCCTTAACTTAATCTGATTTTAGTGAACTGAGAAAAAAAAATGGATAAATTATGTTAACTCCCAGAAATCTAGACAGCAGCTTGCTGATTTTTCTGGGGCTTTATAATACTAAATGATGATTACAAATGTAAGTGACGCTTTTGTCATTATGCTACTGGACCTCATCCTCAATTGAAGACTTTGTGTTACAGAAAAATACTTGTTATCAACAGAAAATTTACAGTGGACTTCAGTGGATTTCTAATGGACTTCAATAATGCAGCGTTGTGCTGTTTAATTAATAGGCTAGTTGTAGAAGTCTGGAGGATGGTTATATATATGAATAGAAACCTTGCAAATAAAACTTTCCTTGTTTTCCCAAATATCCACAGACAGTGGCTTCTGGGAGGTCCAAGACACTTTCTTGAGCCCAGAAATGCGTGGGTTTTTTTTAATGATTTTTCTTTAGCGGACCTTCTCAGAATTGAGATCTCTCATAGCTAGTGATGCCTGAATGGCTGACTTGATAAGATCGACTCTAATGACATTGCTATCAGCTGTGAGTCTAAAAAAGAGAGGGTAAATCAGTTAGAGAAATGTTTTTGATGAGTTAAGTTTGTCTGCATTTAGCATCTATGTTAAGCTATGTTTCCTAGGATTTAAGTGCATTAGTATGATGTGAGTAGTAAAAATTGCAAAGAATGAGATTATATAATGAAAGCTAATAGAGGGTCTTTTTATAAAATAAATTCATGCCTCTTTGGTTTATTTCCCTGCCACTGTATGGTAAATTAAGGTTCACCACCACATCTTTCAATCAGCAAAAGTAGAGCGGAAATAAAATAAAATAAAGGTGTCACATTTTCTGTTGCTTTACAGTGTGAAACTGAAAACATTGCTTAAACTAATAAAATTGAATCTAGTATGTGCTTGACTTTTTTCAAACGGTACCCTTCAAAGGGTGGAAACTAGATAAACTAACAGCTCATTCAGTGAAGTTACTGTGTTGAGTGAAGTGTGTCTATCAAATGCTTGCTTTACAAATTTCAATCGATGTTGTTCCTCTCCGAAATGTCACCCACTCTTTGGCTGCAGGCATTGTTTAAAGAGATGGAATGTGAAGCATTTTTATTTTGCTGTCTCTCTTGGAGGAAAATCTGCCATTCTTTCCTTGGATCTTCTTTATCAAAGTGGTGATGCAAGCATTATCTCTGACACTGATTAGATAGTTGGCCAAATGTGTTAAAGATCAAGCTGACATTATGGTTCTGTGATCTTCAAAGGGGAAGAATACAACAGTAAAAAAGAAAGGCACCATGGCAATGAGGAGCTGCTGTGTGAGTTGAGAAGAAACTGGGTCAAAAGTCAGTACTAAAGCTGTCGATAGCAACTGGGCAAATATATATTTTTTGCTATTTACCAATTATGAGTTCAGATTGTACATTTGTCTGACACTGATGAACTGTCAGGGATGCTAAGTCAGTATGTTACAGAACTATAGTTCTATTGCTGCAATCAGATTGTGTGACTAATACCAAATGGGCCAATGTGCCCCTGGTGTAACTCCATTTACTTAACAGAAGATGCCCAGGAATGAATCTGGCGCATTGTCTTTGTGTCAGCATTGAGTGGATTCTTTAGGTTATTTATAGTTCCATCAGAGATTGTGTTAGTGGGTGAGAGTGGAGCTGTGCTAGCCAGGCAGCAGGAATATTCAGAAAGTGCCATTCCATTTGGCATGTGTTCACTAGCCAGGCAGCAATCCCACCTTGCACAGTCCTAGAGCCTGGGCTCCAGCCCAAGCACGAACAGCTATACCGCAATTAAACAGCCCCTGAGCCTGAGTCCCACCGGCGCCGGCTTCTAATTTTCCCTGTGAGTGCTCAACCCCTGCTCAGTCCCAGGCCCTGCCCCCACTCCATCCCTTGCCCTAAGCCCCCACTCCACCCACACTCCACCCTTTTCCCCCAAGGCCCCACCCCCACCCACCTCTTCCCACCCTCGCTCCACTCCCTGCCTATTTACGGCCCCTCCCCCCAAGTGCATCCCATCCCCACTCCTCCTCCTCTTCCCCAGCACCTCCTGCACGCCGCAAAACAGCTGTTCCTCAGTGTTCAGGAGGCGCTGGGAGGATGGGGGAGGAGTTGATCAGCGGGGGCCACCAGCAGATGGGAGTGGAGGGGAGAGAGAGGGAGCTAGCTGTCAGTGGGTGCTAAGCACCCACTAATTTTCCTCTGTGGGTGCTCCAGCCCTGTAGCTACAGAGCATCTACGGAGTCGGCGCCTATGTCGAGTCCCATGAGCCAGCGTCAGCTGGCACATGCCAGCAGCAGGTTTTTAATTGCAGTGTAGACATACCCTTACAGTACCCTGCACTCCTCTGCAGCTGCATTGGGTGAGTCACAGTCATTACCTTAACATGTTCCCTTAAAAAATGATTAAAGGTCTAGAAAACATGACCTATGAGGGAAGATTGAAAACATTGAGTTTGTTTAGTCTGGAGAAGAAAAGACTGAGAGGGAACATAACAGTTTTCAAGTACATAAAAGGTTGTTACAAGGAGGAGGGAGAAAAATTGTTCTTCTTAACCTCTGAGGATAGGACAAGAAGCAATGGGCTTAATTTGTAGCAAGAGCAGTTTAGGTTGGCCATTAAGAAAAACTTCCTAACTGTAAGGGTAGTTAAGCACTGGAATAAATTGCCTAGGGAGGTTGTGGAATCTCCATCATTGGGGATTTTTAAGAGCAGGTTGGACAAACACCTGTCAGGGATGGTCTAGATAATACTTAGTCCTGCCTTGAGTGAAGGGGACTGGACTAGATGACCTCTTGAGGTCCCTTCCAGTTCTATGATTCTATATAAAGAGGGGATTTGGATACCTATGAATCTGTCCATTGTTTCCTGTCTAGGCTGGAATTTTCAAAGGGGACTAAGGGAGTTAGGTGCCTAGCTCTGATGGACCTACAGTGGTTGAGAGCGTGCTTCTTAGATGATGAAGGGGTGGAAAGGAGTTTTTGTAAGGGGCTGAGTTCCTGTTGAACTGATCATTTAATGGTGCTGAGCTGTAACAGTATTGTTAATGGTGTGTTAATGGTCTAGAACTTGGCCATGCATCTTTTTAGTTATTTAAACTGAGATAAATAGATAAAGCAAAATAAATAAAATATTCCCTTAGGCCCCTTTGAAAACCTCAGCCTCAGTTTACAATCAGGAGATTATTAGTATTATTTGCATGCACCTAATATCAGAGCCATTGGGCCCAATTCTTATTACAGCAAGGCCCGTTTACACCACTCTGGAAGTGTAAAGAAGCCTTACCATAGGCATAAATCACGTTTCCACTCACTTTAGGGCCCCTTTGCACTATCAGAGCAGTGTAATAAGACCTAACCCATCACCTCCAACTACATTTGCACTAGAAATGCCGTGCCACTGTAGCACTCCAGTGTAGACACTTACTATAGTGACAGAAGGGATTCTTCCATTTCTGCCATAAATCCAACTCTCCAAGGGGTGGTAGGTAGGTCAATGGAAGAATTATTGCTTTGACCTAGCGCTGACTAGGCTAGGGCTTAGGTTGACTTAGCTAAGTCTCTCAGGGGTGTGATTTTTTCATATCTCTGAGTGATGTAGCTAGTGTAGGCCAGCTGTCTGTAATCTGAGTACCTCAATCCATATCTTCAATTAAGTGGTTAGGCATGTCAGTTCTTCACAAAGGCCAGCAATGAAGGAAGACCTGCCAAAGATCTGGCGCATATCAAAAGTCATCAGCTTCCCAAAACCTGGTAAAAATCCAAACCAAGCATCAAGCTACTGCCCGATATCACTGCTTTCTGTGTGTCTCAAGGTCCTAGAGCACCTAATTTTACAGCAAGTAACACTGGAGGTGGAGAACATCTTGAACAAGAAGCAAGCAAGCTTTCAATAAGGTTGAAGCATGTGCGACCAAATACTTGAGCTAATCACATTAATCAAAAATGATTTTGCTACTTTGCTTATCTATATGGAGATATACCTATCTCATAGAACTGGAAGGGACCTCAAAGGTCATCGAGTCCAGCCCCCTGCCTTCACTAGCAGGACAAAGTACTGATTTTTGCCCCAGATCCCTAGGTGGCCCCCTCAAGGATTGAACTCACAACCCTGGGTTTAGCAGGCCAATGCTCAAACCACTGAGCTTGACCTCACTGCAGCAGATGATATGGTGCGGCACACAGGTCTACTTGTTAAAATATCAAAAGTCCTCCCACCATGGTTTACTGATGTCATTGAACTGCTACTCTGAGACAGATGGTTCATGTTACATGTGGGTGAAAAAACAAGTACTTGGAAAAAACAGATGAATGGGTTACCCCAGGGGTATGTTCTAGCTCCAATTTATACATCAGTGACCTGCCACCAACTCTGCCACGGAAGTTAATTTATGCAGTCAACATCAGCTGTGGGCTACAGGCTCCGACTTTCTCTGAGCTGGAGAAGACCCTGATTGACGATGCGGCAGAACTGGCTGACTACTGTGAGACATGGCGCCTTCAGCCTAGCACCAGCAAGACAGTTTCAAGCACATTCCACCTCCACCATGCCAATGCTAAGAGGGACCTAAATGAATGGCCAGAGGCTGAAACATGAAATATATCCAGTTTACTTAGGCATGACCCTCGACTGAACATTGAAATACAAAAGTCACCTAAGCAAGATAGCAGCGAAGATCAAGGCATGCAATAACCTTCTCAGCAAACAGGCAGGAACTTTATGGGGAGCGGATGCTCCAATACTAAGGATTCAGCCCTTGCCATTTCGTACTCAATAGCAGAGCACTGTGTGCCAGTATGGAGTCGGTCAGCACACACCAAACTTGTTGATGTGCAACTCAACTCAACAATGCGCATCATCACAAGAACTCTCTGACTGGCTTCCAGTTCTGAGCCACATTGCTCCCTCTTACATCAGGTGGAAGGTTACAGTTGACAAGCTGCTTGAGAAAGTACTTGCCAACCCATGCTTGTCCTTGTTCAACAACCTTTTTAGACTACCAGCTACATGTCTTTCATCATGACATCAATTGTGGTCCAGGTTGCCAGGCCAGGACCTGACAGTAGAGTCCTTGTGATGGGAAGACTGGTGTTTAACATCAACCACCAAATCAGTTCCTTGTCAAAAGACCTTACTGTATTCCTGCCCGGGTCTGACCTGCTATGTTGTCAGTAGGCAATTCTTACCCGATTCTGGTCTGGGCAAGGCCTGTGTGCAGCCAACTGGCACCGTCGAGGTCTTTGAAACAATCCAAGCTGCAGCTGCGGCACAGATCAAACAATGATACACATCGTTGAGGAGTGCCTGGTAACTCCATTCAGTGGTGGGCCCCGAGAGTTCCACTTGGACACTAAAGCCACTATTGCTTGGTTTGTCAAATATGCAAACACTAAATAAAATAAATAGCCCATATCTTGGTTTTATCTCCAGCTTTGACTACTGAAACCTGTGTGCTCCTCAGCCTGTCTATTGTTAGTTGGCCAATTTCTTATAGGCAGTGGGTCTTGAGGAGGTAGCCATGGCCTTATTGTTTGCTACAGAGGACATTCCTTTTGCACATGGATTATATTTTTGTTTATAACAGTGGGGCATTTTCTGTCAATCTTGCCACTGTGGTCACAGAGAAAATGGTAAAGTGAAGATGTTAAATTTTCTACTCCTTGTATTATTAAATGAGATCCTACGATGGCTCCACACTTATCTCATCATAACCTACTGTAATCTTTGTGACCTCATCTAAGTATTAGACAAGCCCTGGCATGGGGTCAATGACTTACTCAAAACAAATTCCTTTGGCTGTGCGTTGAGTTTTATCATATCTTCACAGTGGTTTCAGTAATTGGCTCTCTTCTATTACTCTGATTTGTTTGTCTCCCTTGCCCCTGTAATAGTCTCTTGTGGGAGACAGCTGTTAGTTACACTGAAGCTGCAGACATTGCTGCAAGCATTTCAGGGAAAATCCTTAATAATGTCCGAAAGATGCTGATGTACTGCTTTCTTCCTAGCATGCTTTTATTCCTCTTGAGGATGTCATCTCTAGATGACTCTATTCCCTCATGATGCATTTTGACCATGCATAAATTACCTTTGTCTTTGCATTCCCCTCTGATGGCAGTTGAATATTAGCCATCAGTTTTCAGGCTGAAACATTGTGATTTCCTTACTGCTAGGACCTAATCCAAAAGCCCATTAAAGTATTTTCAGTAATTTCAGTAGGCTTTTAATCAGACCGCATTTGGGCCTGATCATGTAAGGTAATGGAGCACCCTCTTATGAGAAACAGGCCACAAATATCAAATATGGGTGCCTAAAGTAAGACATGTATCCTTATTTAGCCACAGAGAAAAACGCACCAACCCCCTTAAACTTACACTGAAGGCAGCAGGAGCTACAGGTTACCAGCACTACTGAAAATCAGGGCACTTTGATTTAGATACTGAACTTTAGGCATGCAAGTTAGAAATCTGGCTGCAGTGTAGGAAGTAATGGTGTTTACAAAAAAGAAGATTCTTTTGGGCAGATAATACACATTCTTCCAAGGAATGAAATAATTTAAAATATAAACTTATTTACCCTTTTACATTTCAATGATTAAAAAAAAAGAATGTTTTTTTTTATTTTTCAATTAAGGATAGTATGTACATTTGTTTCCGCATTTAATCTTGTGTCTGATTTATAGCTTGTTTTTTTCTTTTAGGATCCATAGTAAAGAGATGTCCTGAGGAATTTGGTCTTCAGCCACGGATATCATTGTACACTTATCAGAACGAAGTATTATTGGCACAAGAAACTTGAGAGAAGACAGACTTACTCCTAATGCATTCACACCAAACTCTGTCTTTAACACGAAGCCAGCAGTAGAAAACAAACTTTGGCTTCGATAATTAAAGTTTATTATCGCTGCTGAAATAAAAGCTTTGTTGTATAAGAAATAGATAAATAAAGCAAGGCTGCATTAACGTCGTTTCAGTTTTGCTTCCTTATTTCACTCTACTTGCTATGTCAGCACCACTGGCATATGGTGATGTCAGGATGTGGAATAGAAACTAAGCTGGAACAGATACTTACTTATGTAGGGTTTGGACAAGTTTGGTCACTTTTGCTTAGTCAGCAGCAAGTAGTTATTTTATGGGCTGCTTTTAATCACATTCAATATTTGTAATCATTGAAGCATATTTTCTACTGCTTTGCCTGTTTAGTTTTGCTCCTCCAGTTTCCTTAAAAGGCTGTTCCACAGCCTAATGAATTTCCCCATTAAGGAATTATTACTATTTGTTATTTGTATTACAGTAGCACTTGGAAGCTTCTGGGAATGAGACCAAAGAATAGTGTCACAGTTCAGGCAAACAGCTGGAGGCACCAGTACATAGCTAGCAGTATTTTGACCATTTTAGAATCTTAGCAACATTCGCATTGGCTGCATGAGTTCATTTTACTGATTGAACAAAGAATCTGAGTTATGCCTGCCATTTGGGGGCTAGTTCAGTTTGGGTAGATAAATTATATAATACGTAGATTATTCCCCTCTCCCCTGGCACTGTAAGTAATTTTTGCTGCACGTTGTGCTGATTTTATAGCTACCTGTGAATGCTGCCTTTGTCTACCTGTAAAGCTGTAAAAAAATGCCATTCGGGAGTGTTCTAGGATCAACAGGAGTAGGGTCATCACAGCACAAGAGTGAGAGCATTTATTACAGGGTGGTTTCCCTGCTGTGAAAGCCAATGAGAATTCTAGTTAGCAAGCAGAGCATATTAGCCAGTCATTAGTGGGTGAATAGGGCAAACAATGACAGCTCATTTTGCAAAGCTATTACATTTGATCCAGCAAGAGGGTCTGACTAACTGGATAGGCACAGGTAGTAGACTGCTGCTACCATCGTAGATAATCTGGGAAGGATTAAAGAAATCCAGAGCGTTTTAGGGCAGTCACAGTACTCATCCTATGGTGGTGGAGGGGCAAATCCTTGTCCTCCCTACCTCCCCACCAACAGATGAAGGAACTCTACTATGGGAACCTTACGCAGATTTCTTCCCTAGTAGTTCTCTCCTGTGAGGGTTACCACAGCAGGGACATTCTATCCCAGAAGGTTGTTTTAAAAAATATCAAATACTATTTAAATCAGATCTGATTAAATATGAAGAACCCTCCACCATTAAAACTGAGCCCCAGTAAAAGATGAAAGGTGACTATGAACGTGTTACTGTTCAGATCACAAAGTTGTAATTCACAGGGAATCAATAAGGCACTAAGTCAGAAAACCATTTTTATATTTGATTATTCATGGGGGGGGGGGGAAGGGACAACATTGGGGCTCTGTTGCTATGATAAGAAACAAATATACATTCATTACCTTACATATCACAAAGTATTAATACAAAAGATCAGATTCCAATGGAGTAGATCAGATTATTTAGAAGGAAAGCCTACCAATTGAAGACTGTACTGATATATTGGTAAATAAATGTCAATATGGTACAGCCCTACTGATTTAATTGGGGCAGGATGAGGCACTAACATTGGCATTTTTAAAGGTATTTAGGTGCCTGGGAGTTAGGCATCTAAATACCTTTAAAAATCTGTCCCTAACTGAATTATTCAGTTTTTCTATTAACAGACTTTTTTTACTATTATTATTCATTTAGGCTCTTATTCAGCAAAGCCCACTTAAATACTTTGCTGAGTAAAAGCCTAAAGCTTAAGTCCATGCTTATTCAGCAAACCACTTACTTAGCTATAAGCACATGCTTATGTCCCACTGATTTCAAAGGGACTTAAGCACACGCTTAAAATTAAATATATGTGTAAGTGCTTTGCAATCTAGGGATGGACTTCAGCATATGCGTGAGTGCTTTGGTGAGCCATGCTTTTATGTTATGGTAGTGCTTAAAGTCCCCAGTTGTGCCAGGAAGAAAGCACAAGAAATATTCCCTACCATAGAGAGATTACATTACCTATTCCTTAATTTGATTCCACTGCCTTATAAAAGATACATTTAAGCACCTTTGATAAGGAGAACATTAGCTAGAAAATGAACACAAAATCCTAGCTAAGACAATTCTTCTCAAAACAAGAATGTTTCTACATATAGCCTCGGTGGGTTCAGCTGTATCTGATAAAATATGGATTTGTTTACCTTTATAATAAATCTTTCCTTTTGATCTTCAAACTGCTGGCATGAAGCTTTCCTGATCTAAAGAAGCATCAAAGTTCATAATAAGAGTTTAAGTACAGAAGGATGGAACCAGATAGTAGTGGTTCCTAATGATACAGGAATTTCATTAGGTATTTGGCAATGTTTTAAAATGTCTTAATTGGAATTTAATGTATTCACAGATACATAATCTTAAAATGAAGAGACAGAATTATATGCGTTCATTTAATCTCTGCATTTGGGAATGCTAAAGATTCTAGTAACTTTTTGCCTTAGAAAGACAATTTAAAAATGTTTTTGTTTATTTATTTTTGTAAAGACTGCACGAGACTAGTCTAGTCTTTATGGCCCTGATCCAAAGCCCAGTCAAGTCAATAGTAGCTTTTCCTTTGACTTCAGTGAGCACTAGATCAGGCCCTGTAGGAATCCCTATCCACTTAGTTTACAGGTAGATTGTATTGTCTTCTGCAATTTTTAAAGAATCTCTCTTTTTTTTTTTAGCCATTTCCCCCCTAGATTGAATTTCATCCACCACAACAAAGTTCTCAGTTTCAATATGAAACATGTTAGAAAAAACAAATTGTAAACGACTCTGCAGTTTACACCAGGCTGTATGTATGGTGCCCGCTCATAAAAATAATAGAACAAGAAAGTAAAAGCAATAAAATAACAAAAAAGAGTCACTTCATTGCTGACCCACTCACAAAATAAAACCAAAACCAATGCTGACTCTACCAGTCTCAAATTGCATTACTATGAACTCCTGGAAACACAGGGTTAGGTAGGAAGTGATCAGTTTCTGAAGTGAGTAGAAGGGAGTTCCCATGGTAGGCCATCAAAAGGCCCATCTTCTAGTCTTTTAATTCTTTTGCTCTTTTGTCCCACTGGTATTTCTACCTCTAAGGGTATGTCTACACTGCATTTGCGAGTGGAACTCCCTACCTAGATCCACAGACTTGGGCTAGCAGTCTCTTCGGCTATGCCTCGATGCGAAGATGTCTGTCAAGCAGGTTCATTGATGGGTTTTTAGTTGGCTGAGGATCCCATTTCTTGCCCTGCAGATTATCCAACAGAAGTGACAGGTGTAATTTTGGAGGAGACATAGTGTTGGATGGAGTGTTGTGCCTCTCCTTTCCTCATTTGTTCCTTTTCTGTCTCATGAGCACGTCTGTTCTCCTCAAAGTGAGCTGTGGCTTGGTTTATGGTGTGGCGCCACTGTGTTCTGTTCTGCGCTGAGTCCTCCCCGTTTGTTGGGTTGATGCCTCTCTTTTTAACGTTTACTTTCAGTGTGTCTTTGAAGCGCTTCTGCTGCCCTCTGTGAGCCCTTCTTCCCTGACTTAACTGAGAGAAGAATACTTGCTTCTGGAGGTGAGTGTCAGGCATACGCACACAGTGGCCAGCCCAGCGAAGTTGATGTTTCATGACCTGCTCTTCTATACTGCCGATGTTGGCTGCAGAGAGAATGCTGATGTTAGTGCGTCGCTCTTTCCAGCTGATCCTGAGAATCCTTCTGGGGCAGCGCTGTTGGAACCACTCCCGCCATTTGAAATGTCATCTGTAGGTTACTCAGTTCTAACACCCATAAAGAAGGGTGGAGATGAGAACTGTCTTGTAAACCAAGATCCTGTTTGTAGATCCTAATAATTGAAGACTCGTTTGAGTAGTCTTCCAAAGGATGTGCTGGCACAGTGGATCCTGTATTCAATTTCTTTGTCAATGCTGTCTGTGACGTTCTGTACCTCGAGGGAACACCCTACCTCCCCATGTTTATCCTTATAATGTGATTGTGTGGTATGTAATGCAAAGTTTGTCATGTTGGGTGTCTTCAGAAGGCACATGATGCACTGAGCATTGTTGTTATAGTAATGTTATAGGCTGTAATTTCATGTATATATTTATGAGGCTGAAAATGTGTCCTCATGGCCTAAAATAAGCCCAGGCAAAAACTCTCCAAGAGCAGAGGGGCAGTCCACACCTCATCAGGGCATGTATGGGACAAACCCAGCCCAGCCTCACAGGAACAATGGACACTGGCCTAGGCAGAAACAAAGGATCTGTTGGACTCTAGAGTGAGTCACCCCCCTTCCTTTGGTCAGTTTGGGACTACGATGAGGTAATGCTCACCTGACTCTGAAGCGGGAGCGGGAGGCAAAGCCAAGAGGGAAGAAAGAACAGGATAAAAGGGAGAGACATTTGCCATGCTCTTCCTCTCTCACTACCATCTCCATCTACCGACACCACCACCAAGCGACTGAAGCGCTGATCAAAGGGGAGAGCCTGGCTGAAGGGCAACCAGCCAGGCTGTGGTGAGAAGCATTGAAGTTTATAAGGACATTAAAAGTGTTAAGATCAGCTTAGAATGTGTTTTGCTTTTATTTCATTTGACCAAATCTGACTTGTTATGCTTTGATTTATAATCACTTAAAATTTATCTTTGTAATTAATAAATCTGTTTGTTTATTCTACCTGAAGCAGTTCATTTGGTTTGAAGCGTGTCAGAGATTCCCCTTGGGATAACAAGCCTGGCACATATCAATTTCTTTGTTAAATTAATGAACTCATATAAGCTTGCAATGTCCAGCAGGCATAACTGGACACTGCAAGATGGAGGTTCCTAGGGTTGTGTCTGGGACTGGAGATATTGGCTAGTGTCATTCAGTTGCACAATCCAAGGAGCAGCTTCCATGCCAGAGGCTGTGTATGAACAGCCCAGGAGTGGGGGTTCTCACAGCAGAGCAGGGTAAGGCTGGCTCCCAGAGTCAAGGATTGGAGTGACCGAGCAGATCACCGGTCTGGATAACACCAGGGGAATGTCACACTGGCTGTTTGGAAGAGGTGGCTGCCCAGGTATGGAAAATTGTCCACATTTTCCAGGAGTTCTCCATTGATGGTGATTTGTGGCATGTGAACGGTAGTTTGTGCAGATCAGTTTCTGAAGTGAGTAGAAGGGAGTTCCTGTGGTAGGCATCAAAAGGCCCATTTTCTGGTCCTTTAGTCCTTTTGCTCTTTTGTCCCACTGGTATCTCTACCTCTAAGGGTATGTCTACACTGCATTTGCGAGTGAGCCTCCCTGAATGGCTCCACAGACTTGGGCTAGCAGCCTAAAAACAGCTATGTAGACACCATGGCTTGGACTGGAGCTTGGGCTCTGAGCCTGTGGGGAGGGGGGATTAGATTTAAGAGCCTGAGCTCCAGCTTGAGCCACAACACCAAAGCAACGTCTGTGCAGTTATTTTTTGAGCGGTAGTATGAGCCCATTAACACAAGTTTGTGGTCCCATGAGAGGGTCACTCCCAGATGCAGTGTAGGCATATCTTAAGACTCGGACAACTTCTTTTCTTCATCCAACACTCTGTTACCCCAGAAGTCTTGTCTCCAGCTCGTTCCTTTTCCTCAACCACCCCAATATCATTACATTTAATACAGACTCAATAGACAGACCTCCAGCTTGGTCCTGACCAAAACTAATAAATATCTCCAGGGCTGGTGCTTGCCCTTATGGGCTCCTAATAAATGTATTGGACAATATCCCAAGCTCAGATCCATGGAGCTATGTTGAGCTACATAAACTGAGGATCTGGCATGTACATGGTGAGCAAGTTGCCCATTTCCACACCCTCTGCCTCACTCTACCCAATCCTCCACACTCATTCATCCACTTACCCATCCAATTTTCTCCCCAAATCAGAGACTTTATCAGTAATATTTTTCTGGATTTTCATAGGACCAAGTGATACCTTTGAATACTACATTCATACCTTTCTTTAGGACTCTTTTTAAAATTCTACAATACTTCCCTCTCTGCCAAATAACACCCCAGAATCCACTGTGCAAGCTGTGGTATAGGGGCACTATTGATGTAGAGGTCCTGGGAATGTCAAGAACAGCCCTGAAAAATTGGATGGAACAATGATGAGTGGCAATGACAGACTCATAGCTTGTTAATTTCTGGAAAACTCTGGCAACTGGTATAAATGTGCCCCATAACCTAGTCTCCACATTCTATAGTCCACATTGAAAAGTATCGCAATCTTAATCTCAGTCGCATTGAGTCTCCATTTTTTCTCTGTCTCAACTGCCTTTCTTTTAAAACTGTTACAGTCCTGAATCAGTGCATTATTTCATCCTCGAAAAATCAGTTTCCATTTACCTCATTCACCATATCTTGAAACCACAATAACTCAAGACTGCAGGGGCCAGACGGGAATTGTATTGTATGAGAAATGTGTAATGTGCTGCACCGAACAATAAGAGCGGAACTGTACAAAATTTAAGTTATAAATTTAAGTTATAAAAGGAATTTAAGTTATAAAAGGATACTATATTAAGGATACTATATTAAGTTTTAAAAGGGTACTATATTAAGTTACAAAAAGATACTACCGGTATATTTTATTGCCTGTGGAGAGATGTATTTATTGTAGCAACACTTAGCTGTGATTTGGATTTTGGTGGTTTGTTATACAATTTTGTTTCTGGATAGATTAGTCACAAAATGTTCACACAGGATATATTAGTAGTACTGTGGGTATTTTGGAGTGTCTACGCCAATATATATAATACATGTGTATATATAGTGCGTATTATTATGCATATATATGTAGTGGCCTCAGTCCTGCAAGGTGTTGAGCATTGAACCAGTAAAGCATTTAAGCCCATATTTGAAGTCAATGGGACCATTCACGTGCATTAAATTAGACATGTGCTTCAGTGCTTTGCTGAATCAGGGTCAGAGTTCTCAACATCTTGCAGGATCAAACCTTGTATACGTATATAATATTATTGTTCAATGAGAGGGTGTTCACAGAATGATCAAGGGCATGGAAAAAAACTATATGATATCAGATTGAAAAGATGGGAATTGTTTGCCTTAGGAGATGGATAAGAGGGCATCAATAACTAATTAATAGCATAGAAAAGGTAGATCGAGAGCTTCTTCTTCTCCTTATCTAATACCATAAGAACATTTGAAGAAAATGGCTAACTGCAAACAGAAAAAATTAGACTGTAATTGGACTGTGGAACTCACTGCCACAGGAAGTCATTGGAGTCAATAATTTATTAAGATTCAAAAAGAGATTGGACATTTATTTATATGGCTATCAAGAATATCTAGAGTTATAATTAATGATAGCTAAAATTGGAAGGGATATTAAACCTGGTGCTTCAGGGTTTAGGCTAATGTCTAACTATTAGAGATCAAGATGACACCTCATGTGGAGTGGAGGGGGAACAGATTATCCCATGTCTACCTACTGTGGGGTTCTTACATCTTCCTTTAAAACATCAGATAATGGCCATTATCAGAGACAGGATAATGGGCTAGATGGACCATAGGTCTCGTCTAGTATGGCAATTCCTGTATTCATGTTAATGTATGGTATGCATTAATATGTACATTTTGAATATGGAATGTGTTGTCTGAGGATGGAACTCAATGTGACATTCTGTATATTATTTTAGTTATATTTCTGCAGAATATAGTTGTTAGAGAATTTAAAAAAAAATCTTGTATTTTAAAAAGTAAAAAAAAAGAAAAAAGGGAGCGTGAAGGAGGAGAGAGAGCTGTGTGTGGCTTTCGTTCTTTTTGATTCACTACTATAAAACCCACAGCTGGGCAGGCCTGTCTCCTTTGAAGTCTTCAGCCTTGGTGACCCTATTTTTTCATACAATTTTATTTCTACGCCCTTTGACTTTTACTATTTCAAGTAAAGGAGAACATTTCCAGTGTAGTTTCAAACTAGGGATATTACTCCCTTCAGATATATTTAATTTCCACTGTGAGGAGAGATTAAGGGTAGGCAAAGGGGGGCTAGCTCCTTGACAGACTAAAGTAGAGCCATGGAAATTCTCTTTTCTACTTTGGCCAACATTTTCAAAAGTGACTGGTGATCTTAGACTTGAGGCATCTTAAAAGGGCCCTGAGCTTGCTCCTGCTGAAAATCAGGCCCTTTAAGGAGTGTCAAGCTGGGCTCCCAAAGTTACCAGTCACTTTGGAAAATCTTGCCCTTTATTTATTATTTTCAGCTTGAATGTGGATCAAAAAGTCCATACTTGGGTTGCTCCTGACCTTGTCTCGGGAAATTGGGTCAATTTTACTTCTCAAATGGGTCCTTCTGTCATATAATGTGTATCTTAATTGTTTAATGCAATATTTCTACGTAATTATAGGAAATATCACTTGCTGTATTGATGGTAAAATGAAAACAGGCAATGTTAATGACATTATACATTTTTATAATGGGATGGAAAATGATTAATTATGAGACAGAATAAATTAACACATATCAAATGCTTCCAAGAGGCACTAGGAACTGGAAGTGGGTAGAACCTCCATTTTTATTCCTTCTGTAGAGGAAATTAGGGTCAAATTACATTAGGCACTAAAGAACAGAAATGGCCTTCCTGGCCTAGGAAAGCATATAATGCCACAGTGCATTTATATACACCCACCGTGTCATTTTGAAGGGCTGCCAAAGTACTTTCCATGCTGTAAAAATCACTTCACCCACCTCTGAACTACAGTCACAGCTGGGCTCACATAATCTTGTAGCCCTACCATCATCCCCCACAAGTGTTGTCAGGAAGGACCAATCCGATCACAGTATCAACCATCAGAACAGACTAGTCGGACGGGCATCCATGTGGGAGAATCATGGTGGGAGTTCAAGGAGTAGAAACTGCCATCTGATCAGCATAGGCCTGAGTGAGAAAGAGTCTGTTGGAGCTCTAGGTAACCAGGGAGAGAAGGAAAGAGACTGTAAATATATAAAGTATTGCTTCACCTTGCTAAGAGTCAGCCTGTGGCCAGCTCTTGGTATGACATTGTACTCCCTGCAATAGGGCCAAATTCCCAATGAAGCACTGATACTTCATCCCTACATCACCTTGCCTAGATTTGCTCTAACTTGGCCTGTTTCCATATATTTGATGGTTTCTATTGAGCTGGAATTCCTGGTATCGCCAATATGAAGATCCAGCAAGAAATCAGCCAACAAGCAAATGTATAAGAGGGAAAAATATTTAATTTGAGTTCACACTATGGACCCTTCTTGCAGCGTGGGATAGAGAGAGCTCATGCCAGTCACTGCACCTTGTGACTTCCCACAACAAATGGCCAACAGAAGTTATTTCTTTCCCATGCTTGACTGCATACAATTTTTTCTCAGGCCCTGGAAAAACCAGAGCTTCCTCATTGTTTCCTCTGGTGGGAGACAAAAAGGGTGGCCTACATGGCCTTCCCTGACTAACAGGGGTTGCCGGTTGCCAACCAACATTAAGTGTGCATCTATTCCTTCAGCTGTTTTTCTGTTGTGTCCTTCAATTTTGTCCCCCTCTGACTATTATTATATTATAGTTCTGGGATTTTGCAGGCTACAGCATGATACTGACTCTCCCTGGTATCCAGAAGCCAGTGGAGCTAAGCATAGGTCACTAATAAATGTTCCATCCCAGATTTATAGTATGAAAAAGATGGCCTCCTTCCCAGAAGCGATGCACTGAATATTTAAATTTGTTTGCAAACAAGCACTGAAGGCCATTTTTGTCAACCAGCACACGTAGCTTGGTGCAAATAGTGCAGAGTGCAGTTAATTAGAAAGTTTGATTTGCTGGTCTCTGACTATAGCAACCCTTTTCCCCCTCCTAAAATGGCTTTAATGTAAATGGCTGGAAACAAAAGTGCTTCACAAAGAAGCCCTCCTCACATTTTAACTGAGTTCATTTCTCTTCTCTGTAACATCATCCCTTCCAATCTACTGAAAAAAACCCTAAACCATTTCTAGGCAATCATGGAGTTTTTTTTCTAGAATTTCCCTATCACCTCTCCCCACTAAATTATATAAAGATTTCATCTTGAAAATGCATTTTTTTACTGTATATTTAATGCTTTATTCTTGTGTGAAAAATTTCTCTCACACACACTAACAATTGCAGGTTTCCTGGTTGTGGGCCTAATGTGTAAATTATTAATTTCTTGTACTCCATTTTGAATATTTGAGAATTTGTTTAAATAATTAAAATACAAATGCTTATTAACCCTGTAAACAATTTGGCAATGATGTTTTAAGATATTAAACATTAATAAGTAGCTAAATGTATTTGTTTTATATGAAAGATTAAACATTTCGGAAAGATTTTATTTTGTCTCTGTTTGTCAGAAATGGGACACAAAGTGGATTTGGGGGTGGAGGAGGGATAGAGAGACAATATCTGAAAAAAAGATCTGATTTCCCTGCCTACAAGAATTTCTCTGCTTCCAAAACAGAACATGGTGAGGATTTTGGAAGGAACTCTTTGCCTACTGTTTTAAATTCTTGCCTCTCAGACACAAATCGGACATCAGGAATGTTAACATACATAAGCCAGTAAGTGAACACTTCAGTCTCCCTGGTCATTCTATTACAGATTTAAAAGTCACTATCATTGAACAAAAAAACTTCAGAAACAGACTTCAAAGAGAAACAGCAGAACTAAAATTGATTTGCAAATTTAACACCATTAATCTGGGCTTGAATAGGGACAGGGAGTGGCTGGCTCATTACAGAAGCAGCTTTTCCTCTCCTGGAATTGACACCTCCTCATCTATTATTGGGAGTGGACTACATCCACCCTGATTGAATTGGCCCTGTCAACACTGGTTCTCCACTTGCGAAGTAACTCCTTGCTCTCCATCTGTCAGTATATAATGCCTGCATCTGTAACTTTCACTCTATGCATCTGAAGAAGTGAGGTTTTTACCCACGAAAGCTTATGCCCAAATAAATCTGTTAGTCTTTAAGGTGCCACTGGACTCCTTGTTGTTTTTGTAGATACAGACTAACACGGCTACCCCCTGATACTTGACACTTATAGCAGAGTAAATCAAGCATAACTCCATTTAAGTAAGTGGAATTTTGCAGATGTAAAACTGATGTAAAAGGTCAATCAAGACCTTTAAATCAAACCTGCTACAATACTTTAGTTAAGGTAAAGTTAGTCAATTAGTTATTCACTTGTCCAAGGCTGGCATGTTATATAAAGTATTAGCAGCCAAAGTCTATTGTCCAGACAAGTGTAATCAGCAAATCCAATTTTATAAATTTTTGACTGGAGACAGTGGTGCAGAGATAACTCAGAAGGTGTTGTGGAAGACTTTGCTGGAGTTTGTTTGCATTGCAATTTGGCTGGAAGTCACAGAAGCCTAGCTTCTTACCTAGTTACTGCCATTTATTTTTGATAGGCCCCAAAGTGTCCATGACACTTATTGAAATAGAATGGTGTCTAGGCAGCCATTAATGTCACTGTATCTTCTTTCAGCAGATGCTTTATTTTAAGACATTTGAAGGTTTCCAGTAGATATTCAAACCTACTAGGTCTTTGTGTATTATAAGGCCTTTGACCTAGATCAGAGTTCTCCATGTTTTACTATGTAAGTTATACAACTTCTGATGTCCAGTTAGTGTCGTCTTACTGTTTAAATGTACCTTTTTACTGGACCACTTCTGACTTCTGTTGCTGGGAATAGGAAAATTTCACATGTGTGTAATATAAAATATTGCATTTTTCATACTATGTCATTAACTATAGACATAGGAATAAGCCTCCAATCTCAGTTTTGTAGCAATTAGGCTTTCTGCAATTTCTGGATATGAGCCAGCCACATTAGAGTGAAAATTGCAGCTATTTTTTCCTTAAGCCTGCCAATGTTCTTGCAACAGGGAACAATCATTTATAAATTACCCCAGGGAGAAATGCCAGTCACAGAAAGCTCAAGAGACCAATAGGATCCAAATCACCTTTATGATATTTCTCTTCTGCGAGCATTTACATTCAAATATAAACAACTCTTGCATTAGGAACTATATTACACGTTTTAAAAGGCTGTTCTACGTGATGTGTTACAGTGAAATAGCTCTGTCTGATACTTTGGTTTCTTTCTAACTTGCTTATATTGTACTATTTTTGCAAAAAAAGATAAAAAAAAATCTGGTGAAAATAAGCCAACCTGTCTAATTATCCCTGACATATTCCCTACCATAGTGTAAGCATCAGCAGAGGAACAAAATGCCAGCTTGTCTCTGCAGTTTGTTTCAGTTGTTTGTAATCTAGTCTGCTTCCCCCAAAGAAGGTTTTAGAGATGATGAGTCCTAGTCTCAGAAATTGACAAAATGGGTAGCACCGTGAGTAACATGGAGAATCCAATTCCCATTATCTAAATGGCATGAAATGCAATCAGGTGGCATACAAGGACATCTACATATCTATTCAAAAGAAAAGAATTTGAGGAAAGGGGGCCAGATCTCCTTCTGATGTAAAGCAGCATAACTCCACTCAAATCAATGCAGCTATGCCAATTTACACCATCTGAGGATCTGAAGAAATGATATAGATGCTGTCCCAAAGAGCTTACAATCCAATTAGATCACGGGCAGGGTAGGATATAAACCCATGCTTCTATGCCTCCTATTTAAACTTATGAGGCATGGGTTTATATCCTGCCATGCCCGTGATCTAATTGGATTGTAAGACATTAGACCCCGTCCCAAAGAGTTTACAGTCCAATTAGATCACGGCAGGATAGGATATAAACCCGTGCCTCATAGGTTTAAATAGGAGGCACAGAGGCATAAGTTTATATACTGCCCTATTAACAGTGATCTAATTGGATTGTAAGCTCTTTGGAACAGGGTCTAATGTCTACCTTTCAGGAGATTCTCAAGTACTCAGCAAAATATGGGTTAGAGTAAAAGTGGCTTCAGTGGAGCTACACTGATTTATGCCTGCTGAGGATCTCTCCCTGTATATATATATAGAGAGAGAAAATATTCCACTTCACATTCTTTCCTTCTACTCTCCCATCAGTCTGTCTGTATCCATCTGTTGGCTCTTGTCTAGATTCTAACTTCTTTGGGGCAGGGACCAGCTTTTTAGTTCTGTGTTTGTACAACGCCTAGCACACTGGGATCCTGGTCCTGACGTGGTTCCTAGGCACTACAGTATGACAAAATAATAATCACATACACAGAAGTCCAAATAAATCTATAATGTATGTGAATAATCACAATGGAGAGAGCAGCACTTTGGGTATATATAGGAGAAAGTGTAGATATGGTTGTGGGAAAAGTGGACAAATAGGGCTTTTAGACTGTCATTATGGGGGTGGCGGGAGTGTAGTGATATAATAAGCAATAAGTTTTGCCAAGTAGAAAAGGGCAGAACTATGTAGTGCCTTGAAGATAATGACAAGAAGCTTGAACTTGATGCTGTGGAGAAGGAGGAACCAGCGGAGGGCTTGAAAGATGTGTGTGATGCCAGACGGGTTGGCAAGGAAGATGATCTTAGTAGTTGTTTTCCATCCGAATACTCCTAACACTGGAATTCACATATTTTTGCATCCATGGATTTCTGTTATGAGGGCTCTTGCCTATGCATTGGAGGCATTCTGCTATCTCCCAAACCACAAAATGACCTCTATACACCTAGAGGAGGGTCTTATGAGCTCCCTTCAGAGAGATACAATTGATTGCATTTGTTTCCTTTTTTTTTTTTTTTTTCAGTGTAGGGATAGTAGGTAGAACCAGCAGGATGGAACTACATCTCGAACCAATACATTCTCCTCTTTAAACTGCCTCATATTCTCTTAATCATGGGTGTTTTTTTCACTTATGAATTGTGTAAAAGCCTTGTAATTCACTGCAATATTAAGTGTTTCATAATCCACAAGTGACTAAACCACAGTAAATGCTATGAATCAGGCTATTGAGTTGGGGGATTAATTTTGGCATTTCTACAGTCTGAAAATAAAATCTATTCACATTTTCTCTTCTGCAAGAGGAACCAGAGACCTCAGACCAACATCCTGTATCCCACTGAAATAAACTCTCATTGACATCCTCTAATACAAAAATATACAGAATAAGGGCCTTGAATGAGGGCTTCTTAAACATGAGACTAACCACTGAAAATTCAATAAACATCCCAAATAAGATTTAAAAGAATGTGGAAGCATGCAGGATAAACAAGAACTACACTTGATTGAAGACAAGAAATAAAGCCTGAATGAATAATACAAAATATATACCTAGCACCATCAATCCTGACTGGGAATATTAGGTGCTACTGGAATATGACAATAATATATTTAAAATTGAGACTGTTTCCATTATATCTCTGTTTTATACATACGTGTACCTTTCTGAAACATTCATTTACGACCTGATCTAAAACTCTTGAAACTTGATAGTCTTTCTGTTAACTTATTTAGGGTTTGGATCAGTGCCTGGCTAAAGAGAATAACATTTTCCATGTTTCCTGCAGTATTTGTGTTTGTTTGTTTGTTTGTTTTGTTTTAAATTTGGAGCAAAATCTCTTCTGTTGTTTTTGAGTTATAGGTTTTTCTTATGAATAAAATCCAGTCTTTGTGAGACAAAGCTGTAATTTAACATGAACATTGGGCACTGAACTGAGGAAGTGTTAAAGCTAAGGCTCCTACATCTACATTATATCAGCCTTGCCGCACATAGGTAATATTTCCTCTTCCTGTTTTGGGGTTAAATGAGTAGTTTAGTATTAGAGCAGGTCAAAAACAAAGGGGGGTGGGAAGTACAAGGTATAAGTATTTTTGCACCTTTTTTTTTTTTTTTTGCTTTTTGCTCTGATGTTCAAAATGTTGAAAAAGATTCGATCAGCATTTCAAGTATTGAAATAACTTTATCAGCTCACTCAGTGGTCAAAAAATGGAAGAAAAAGTTTTACAATGTTTTCCTTTTTTTTCCCCTCCAAATTTCAAAGTTGAAATTTAATTTTAATCAGTTTTGCTTAGTATATGTCTGTTTTGTTTTGGCAAAATGTATTTAAAATATAAGTACAGGATGTGCAAGATAGATGTTACTGTTAGAAACATAACTTTTGCATTTCTTTACCTTGGCTCTGATTGTGATTCTCATGCTCACATTGGGTGAATTCCTGATTCCATTAGTGTCTGTGGCAAAACCTGCATTGACATCAATGGATCCAGTATTTCACTTATTAAATAGTCCTCTACTCTGCAAATAGATGTATTGACTTCAATTAGTCTACTTATAAGATATTATTCAGCTCTAGTAAGAGTATTGCAATCTGACTCTTTGTGATGTTAACAGTACAACCTTAATATTGCATTAACATGGCTTTATTTTTTCCATTTAAGAGACACAGATAGATAGGTGATTGACGGAAAGGTAGACAGACATGGCATATTTATTCTGTGGTAAAAAGTGACAGATATTAGCAAAGACTATAAGACTAACAAAATATTTCAGTGCTGATTTCTAAAAAATCTTGATGGCCTCTATTACAGCCAGGAACAACCTGTAATTATTAATATACAGTATAAATTATTAGAATAGCATTAAAGAGATGATTTTTCTGAGATTTTTAGTTTTGTTTCCATTAGAAATAAAAGGCTTAGCAAATGACATCCAAATCTAAAGAGAGAACAAATTCATATCATGAGAAGAAGGATTGGCCTAAGCTCTGTCTTAAATTAATTTAAGACAACCTATTTGAAACAATCCATTTGAGTCAAAAATTCCCTAAGTAGATTAATTATCCCTGTACACAATATGGACTTAAATCTGCTCAGTATAGTAATCATAAACTATTACAGTTTCTAAGGTTGCTTTAACCTGTATTCTCTAGATGAAAATACTCTAGATATTCTACAAACTATAGCAATCAAAATGGCAGTACTGTCTCTTAAGGACTGATGACAGACTTCATTCAAAATCTGCAGCTGGTTCATCATGTGGCAATTCACCCTGAAGACAGCATATCCTATCAGTGCTACACAGTTGTCACTGGTTCCTATTCCTGCTCTGGATTCAGTTCCAGGTACTGGTCTTCACTGATAAATCCCTGAGACAGCTGGATCCTTGGGATGAGTGAAGTTGTCCTTGCTTACACCAATGATGATTACTCCATTTGTATAGTGCCATTATATTTGTTCAAAATTCAGTAAAACAATACAGTAGAAACTCAATTATCTGTTGATCTCAAGGGGCACCCGGGTACTTTGGGAGCTTGCCCAGAAGTTTATACCATTTCAGGATCTGGCTCAAGGACTGTAAGTCATGCAGACTTATGAGATGAAGTCAAAACTTGGGCTTCATATCCAGCCTTAACAACATTAAGAATTTCATTTAATTAGCATTTAGGTAAGCAAGGTTTGACTATATTGACAAAAGAGGGGGAATTGGTCACATGTTGTCATGTGTCCAGTTGTGGACATGTTGACTGTCACTGCCTCTAGGACACTTTTCCACATCTAGTCCTACACTATTGAAGATGCTGGAAGTTTTGCATCTGTCTTCGGTGGATGCAGGATTGGACTCTAGTGATTGAATGTTACTGCCTGGTGGCCTGTGTGAAATGAGTTGGTGATCGCAGCCCCATTCTTGTGGACAATTAGAACTAGTTGGCATACTGCTTCTTGTTGGCAGTCACAGCAAAGAGGCCATGGATTGAATGAGCTTGGACACTGGACTCTCCTCTCCTCCTACCCACCAGATCAGGGTTGAGGCAAATGTCAGATCAACATGGAGAAGATTGCATTGCCATGCTCTAGTCTTTACGAATAATTCTTCAGAATGGCTAACTTTAACAAGCCTCTTTCACTAAAAGTTCAATACATCTACATAGCTCTCTCTGCAGATGTATGTGATGTGTGCATAGGTCAAATTTAGTGAAGGGCATTTTTAAAGTTTGCACAATGTTCCCTTGAGAAGTAGCAATCCAATAGGCTTATTTGTGTTATTTTATCATGCACAGTGCTGCTCAAAGGAAGATAAAATGTGGCAAGCAGCTCGTTAAGACAGGATCTGTGTTAGTATGCAAATACTAGTCCCTTAGGACCCTGCTCATACACCAATCAATCAATTAACTTGTCTGTCTCGGTATTGTTCATTATTTAAAAATGATTTTAATCACTTTGTAGTGTATTAATTAATATCATGCCTAGCTAAGGGGAAAAAAGAAATGTAGCATTCCTTAGAGCTTTCATGTACAAATATTAATTATCATGTATGATTCCATTATTAAGATATATCATATACCCAAAGATATCAATGGGATTTTACAGGAGCTGAGATACAATACAACTTTATTTTGTGTAAAATCTTTCATATGAACTCTACTCTAAAGCCCTTTAGAGATTGAAATAGGTAGAGTTATAAAGTTATAACAAATACAAAAATTGCAGAGAGGGAGAAATAGGCCAGGGAGAAAATGTATGTCTTCATATGGGATTTGAGGACCAGATTTAAATCTGGTGTAAATAAGCACAGCTCCACTGGCTGTTTGGCTCACAGGAAGGCTCGCCAGGTGGGAGATAAGCTTCTCCTAAGGCCTATTATTTCTTCCCTAATTGTTCATTAACCTGAATGGGCCCTTCCCCGCCAGCCATCTTGACTGAGAACATTTTGCCTAATGGGCATTGCCCAGGAATAGCTCTTTGTGAAATAAATACACAGTCAATATTAATAAACTTGGGTACAAAAATGATACATGCATACAAATAGCATAATCATATTCAGCAAATCATAACCTTTCCAATGACACCTCACATGCCTTACCATGCATAAAATATATCATAAATATGATATCATCATATAATAATATCACTGTGAAGAATACGGGGTGCAGTGTCACAGAATATGCAGAAAAGAATTTTCTATAATGATATTAGCCTATAAAAGGAGAGGCATGTGCTAGATGACTGGAGTCTGGGACAAGATGTGAAGAGATGTGACACCTATGAACCAGATCACTGAGTTTATAAAAAGAAAGACAATTTTGCATTGAATATTAAAGTAGATTTGTCTGGTGACTGGAGGATGTGATCATAGCTTTTTGACTATATGATAAGGCAGGCAGCAATATTGTATAGGCTAGGGAGATGGGACTTGGGGACATCATGGGCAGAGGCGGCTCCAGACACCAGTGGGGGGCGGCCTGCCGGTCGCTATGAGGGCGGCAGACAGGCGGCATGCCTGCGGGAGGTCCGCTGGTCCTGTGGCTTCGGCGGCAATTCGGCGGCGGGTATGCCGAAGGCACGGGACTGGCAGATCACCCACAGAAACGCCGCCGAATTCAAGTGACCAGCTGTGATCACCCCCGAAGGCTGCCTGACTGCCATGCTTGAGGCGGCAAAAAACATAGAGCCGTCCCTGATCATGGGGAAGTTTGGATGAGAGGAGAGTGACTTGGATAAGAATTTCAATAGATACAAATCAGTGATGTTCATGAGGCAGTGAGGCAGAGGAAGTGAGAGGCAGATTAGAAGACAAAGGAAATATAGGAGGTTCAGGGCAGACCAAGGCTACAGAGCGGAGAGGCAAAGGGTAAGTCCGATTTTAGGAGGGATTCAGGTTGTTGTGTATGAGGGTGTTTCCCTTGCCCAAGAGAAAAAAAAGCTTTCTACTTCTATCCTTCCTCATATGTATAAGTAGCCTTTGTTCATTCAAGTAGTTCCATGAACATCCCCTTCTCTCACATTGACTATTGGCTTCACTGGGACTATTCAGCTGAATATGGACTACTTGAGTTGCAATTTGAAGGATCAGGCCCCCATTCCTAAAAATGCCCTGGACTTGCTCCTCCCCTCACTCATACCAGTTTTACAATGAGTTCAATATAGTTACTGCTGATTTACCCCATTATAAGTTAGAGGAGAAGCAGGCCTACACCTTTCATTACAAGCTACCCAGGGTAACCAATATAAGGGGATTTTATTTTATAAGGGGATATTGAGATGAGAAGTGCAGCACTGTCTTTTGATCCTTAACATTGTCTGCAAAATTCGTCATTAATGATTTAATCCAGTGAGACAGAGAAAACCTAGGCATTATAGTCTGTTAATATCCCACACAGACCTGCTCTGTTAAGAGTGTGACTCACCAAGCTGAAATCATGGTGCCTTTGCTTTGTTAATGTCTACAGGAACCCTGAAGCTTTTACTGTAACTCGAGGAAGAAACTGATACACTCACTTAAAGGGTTGTTTCCCAAAAACGTCACTATGCTGAGTATTTGTACGTGCATCACAATTGCCATAGATACAAGCTTCAAGATGTACTTTATTAGTTGCTTTGCCTAGGGGCAGCTTTCAGCAATGTGAATACCTGGGTTGAGATACTATCAATCTGTAGTTTGAAAGAAGCATATATATAAAAAGCATACTGTAAAATACTATATTTATATTTGCTTCCTCAATAGTTGTATTTGTTCTAATCTGACACTTTTGGGGATGATACTTAAGAAAATAGCTCAAAGGCAGTATGGCTTAGTGGAATAAACATGAGACTGGAAGACAAGACTTCCTGGTTTATAATCTCTCCCACTGATTTATTAATAATTAGTATTATTACTATTTTTATTTGCATTTCAATACCACCTCGAGGCCCTTGTGCTATTTTGACTCATAGTAAGTGACTTGTTTCTTTCCAGGACAGTCCCTGTCTTGAAAAGCTTACAGTCTAAATAGACAAGACAGGCGGTGGAGCAGAGGTACAGAGGAATGAAGTGACTTGCCCAATATCAGCCAGCAGGTAAGCTGTTGTAGAGTTGGGAATAGAATTGTTAAGTACTTTGAGATAGTTGGATGGTGAACACTATGACACTGCAAAGGATTAAAGCCTGTGTATTATTTTGGGAACTGTTAAATGATTTAATTTGTAAAATGGACCAGGTTGAGCCATTAAGGTCCACAACGTAATAATTTATGCACTGCAATGGTCCACAGTTTACCAGCATGTGGGGATATGGTGATCATTATCTGGCTGCTGTTGGAGAAACGTAAACTTTAGGGTGACTCCTGCACAGGGGTGCTGATTGGAATTACAGCTGCTAGAGAAAAGACAATGACCCACATTAAGCTTTCCATATTTGATAACTGTTGGAAAATGGTAAATATTTTCTGGGAAATTTTTCAATTTTTGTCTCTATGTTTTTAATTAATTTTTTTGGGTGGAATTTTTCTGGGTTTTCAACAATAAAAGAAAATTGCATTTTTTCAGATTTTGCATTGAAAAACTGAAAATGAACACTTTGCACAAAAATATTTTGACAATAATTTTTGAACAGTTCTAATATTTTATGCTAGGTAAATATAGGTTACACTGGTCTACAATTTTTGAGAAGTCGGCTGCTTCAGAGATAAAATGTGCTATTTATTATGTATTTTAATGTGCTGAATTCAAATATGACAATTAAAACAACTGATTGGCTACTGTTTCTAAGATATTTAAGTTTTTACATTTTATGTCTATGTATATTGTGTAGATAGTAGAATTTTAATCATAAATTGTAAACCTAGGTCTTTTCATGTGTTTATGGTTGCTTTACATGATAATATTTCACCTGTCCTGTTTATGTAACACTTTAAAAATCAGCAAAAGGGTTATATAAATAAAATTGATTATGAAACAAAAGGCAAAAAACTATTCTGTACATAGTTTAGTCCTATTCAGTGTCTACTCGGCGCTTCTTGGCTTGTCTCTTGTATTCATTAAATGGAGCATCTCTTGTCACTGTCCAGCAATAGTCTGCAAGCATTGATGGGCTCCATTTGCCCTGATAGCGTTTCTTCATTGTTGTAATGTCCTGGTGAAATCGCTCGCCGTGCTCGTCGCTCACTGCTCCGCAGTTCGGTGGAAAAAAATCTAGATGAGAGTGCAAAAAATGTATCTTTAGTGACATGTTGCAACCAAGGCTTTTGTATGCCTTGAGAAGGTTTTCCACCAACAACCTGTAGTTGTCTGCCTTGTTGTTTCCGAGAATATTTATTGCCACTAACTGGAAGGCTTTCCATGCCGTCTTTTCCTTGCCATGCAGTGCATAGTCAAATGCATCATCTCGAAGAAGTTCACGAATCTGAGGACCAACAAAGACACCTTCCTTTATCTTAACTTCACTTAACCTTGGAAATTTTCCACGGAGGTACTTGAAAGCTGCTTGTGTTTTGTCAATGGCCTTGACAAAGTTCTTCATCAGACCCAGCTTGATGTGTAAGGGTGGTAAAAAAAATCTTCCTTGATTCAACAAGTGGTGGATGCTGAACATTTTTCCTCCCAGGCTCCAATGACTGTCGGAGTGGCCAATCTTTCTTGATGTACTGAGAATCTCTTGCACGACTATCCCATTCGCAGAGAAAACAGCAGTACTTTGTGTATCCAGTCTGCAGACCAAGCAAGAGAGTAACAACCTTCAAATCACCACAAAGCTGCCACTGATGTTGGTCATAGTTTATGCACCTCAAAAGTTGATTCATGTTGTCATAGGTTTCCTTCATATGGACTGCATGACCAACTGGAATTGATGGCAAAACATTGCCATTATGCAGTAAAACAGCTTTAAGACTCGTCTTCGATGAATCAATGAATAGTCTCCACTCATCTGGATCATGAACGATGTTGAGGGCTGCCATCACACCATCGATGTTGTTGCAGGCTACAAGATCACCTTCCATAAAGAAGAATGGGACAAGATCCTTTTGATGGTCACGGAACATGGAAACCCTAACATCATCACCTGCCAGGAGATTCCACTGCTGTAGTCTGGAGCCCAACAGCTCTGCCTTACTCTTGGGTAGTTCCAAATCCCTGACAAGGTCATTCAGTTCACCTTGTGTTATGAGGTGTGGTTCAGAGGAGGAGGATGGGAGAAAATGTGGGTCCTGCGACATTGATGGTTCAGGACCAGAAGTTTCAGACTCTTCCTCTTCCTCATCTGACTCAAGTGAGAATGATTCTGGTGCATCAGGAACTGGCAGTCCTTCTCTGTGGGATACTGGGCGTATAGCTGATAGAATGTTTGGATAATGCACAGTCCACTTTTTCTTCTTTGACACACCTTTCCCAACTGGAGGCACCATACAGAAGTAACAATTGCTGGTATGATCTGTTGGCTCTCTCCAAATCATTGGCACTGCAAAAGGCATAGATTTCCTTTTCCTGTTCAACCACTGGCCAAGATTTGTTGCACAAGTGTTGCAGCATATGTGTGAGGCCCACCTCTTGTCCTGATCTCCAATTTTGCAGACGAAATAAAGGTGATAGACTTTCTTAACCATAGTGGTTATACTGCGCTTTTGTGATGCAAAAGTCACTTCACCACAAACATAGCAGAAGTTATCTGCACTGTTAACACAAGTACGAGGCATCTCTGCTCACTCTGGCTAAACAGAAATGTGTTCCTTTGCAAAATCAAACACTGACAAATAAGAGAGCACGACACTGTATGATTTCTAGAGCTGATATAGGGCAATTTGTTCAGCAGAGTGATGTAAGCTTCGTTATGATTGCATCATCCATGACTTCTAGGAATAACATGATGCAATTCATATCATGTATGACGCAATACCAGCTTCAGATTGCATCATTCATTGTTTTGCCTAAAAAGCAAGTACTGTCCAAACCCAGTCATAGATTTATTCAGAGATCCACTCAAAGATGTATTTTAGTCATTTCTGGTTTAAATTGAGATCCATTCCCTTTATAACTCACTTATCCTCCGCCATTCCCAAGTCAAGGGTCGTATATACTGACCCAATAGCATATCTTGAAAACTAGAGCCAATCAACAATTTTAAGCATCATTTTTGTTCTCAGTGACCCAGAATTAGTAAAGTTTGACTACATTTATTTCAGAAGCGTTTTGGCTGTAGAGCAGTGTTTTTTTTGGTGGGTTAAAGTTGAGTATTTCAGGGATGGCATACATATATAAATGTTATATAGCTCCTCACACAAACTATAGCTGGAATCTGATGGGGAAAGGCATTAGGATTCCAGAATAATTTGATTTGTTAAAACCATCACTCACCCACTGAGAGGAAGAATAGTCCAATGGCTCAGGTGCCAGCCTTGGACTACAGAGACCTGAGTAGAATGTCCTGCTCCACCACAGATTTCCTATGTGAGTGTGGACAAGTCACTTAGAGCTTGTCTATAGAGTGCAACAATGTGAGCTATGAGAATATGAATTCTGTTGCTTGCTAACTGGCCCCCGTAGACCCTGCTGGTGTGCACTAGGGACATTTTGTTTAGTTGCTGTGCATTAGAATTCACAACCCCACAGTGCACAATGCTGCACAAAGCCCATAGTCTCTCAATACTTCAGATCACCATCTGTAGAATGGGAATAATGTCACTTCTCCACCTCAGAGGGGTTTTGTGAGGATAAATACATTATAGATTGTGAGGTACTTTGTTACCAAGGACTATAGAAGTACCTAAGAAAGATTCTGTTGCTAAGAAATATTAAAAATATAATTTTTGTGATGCCCATAAAAACAGGCTAGTGTTCCTTGTGTGACAGCAGCAGAGCCTGTGTCAAGCACCATTTGCAGAGATCTGCTGATATCAGCAATTCTGGTCCACATGCAAGGAAATAAACATAGCAGAACCACATTAATCTCAGCTCCACTTAAAACACTGGGGCAGAGATTACCCACTGGGAAAGGACATCAGCAGTGGAAGCATTCCTCACTCTCCCCCACCCCCCCCCCCCCCCCGCTTTAAAACAGGAAAACCCAGACAATGGAAAGTTAAGAAAATTAAAACACTAAGTCCAGGAGTGTGTTTCCTTTAATACACGTTTAGATATTTAAGCACTGATTGTATTGCTTTTCGTTCATTGGGATCGTTGATTTTTGCATGTCTTAAGCATCTGGTTATTGGATATGTTTATATGAAGTTAAGGCCAGATTGCCTGCGTATACTACACATATTTGTGTGGGGAAGTACAGAAACCTTATGTAGATCTAAGTCTGTCTCTCGTGCATTCTTAGGCTGAGAGAACTGCAGAACTAAGCATTTCTGATGCTCAAAGAATTCACATGGAGACAAATCTAACCTTATGATTACTCCTATCTCTGCCTATAAACATATTGTAAATCATTATTGTATGGAAAGCTGTCTCATTACATTGATTGCAGATAACTGATGATATTTTAAACAAGAGAAAAATTAAATCCTTCTATGCCTGACATTTTCACCCTTTTCACCCCCCTTAGCTAATTTTCAGTGTTGGAGACAGTTTATGCAAAAGTGCTGAAGTATCACTTCCCCGGATTTGCAAAATGAATTAAGCTATCTATCCATCTCCAAATATTGATGTAGTCTTTGCTCTGTGTGCTAGTGGGGAGAGAAATTGCTTTCTAGGGGAATGATATTGGCTATTATATTTAATTATTAATAGTTATGCTCATGTTTTAAAAGCATATCTGACCTAGCCCATATTTTATGGTTCTGTATTACACAGAGTTGTAACTATCCATTCAAAATGGGGACACACTCTGGTCAGTCCATAGCCTTCAGCTGATGTTACCTCTCAGTTTTCACCCAAGGCCATACAGAAGGATTGTTAGTGCAGTTGCAAGTTAGGTAGACAAATCTAGAAGCATATTAATAAAAGGCCTGATAGAGAATCTCCCAGTCACTCTAAAAATGTTGTGCCCAGGATATTAAATGGATGATGCAGTGAACACAGCACATTCCTTCTTGCTGTCCCCATGATACTGCATGAGTCACTCATATAAATATGAGATCCAATAAATAGGAAAAGCTATCTTCTGGGCCTGCGGTGTTGGCAACCCCAAATGTTCAAAAATTATGAGTCAGGCCCCACAAATTGTGAGATGGACTTAAAAAATCATGAGATTAAATAAAAAAGTACATATGGATTTCTTTTTATTGCCTTCTGGTTTTTTGAGCTTTTAGAGTTCACATTTGCCAGTTTTATTCCACGACCATAAGAGTTAAAAACTTATTCATAAAAAATGAAAACTGAGATTTTCACATTTTCACATGATTCCAGTAGTGCAGGCATTAAGGAAAACCCCCCCAATATTGCTAGACTTATGGTAAAATCACAAGAAATGGTAATACCGAGCCTAATTCTACACTCGGTGACAACTGCGTAAATCCAGAGAAATGCTGTTGACTATGAATATGTTACTGTACAATTATACCCAGGCCACCGAGATCAGGATCTTGCCCTCTGAGAGGTTTTGCAAATGTAAGTGTTTTTAAATGAACATTGCTACTTTTGCATTAGATAAAAACACATAGTATCATGAGCAGATTTTTGTGGGGGAGGGGAGCGGAAATAAAACTATCTGAATAGTCAGTCGACTCATCCCTGGCTTCCACTGGCTTGTGATTGCAGTTCCCTGGCAGTGGTATGGTTGCTTGAGCAAGCTTAATGTAACCCCTGTTCCAACAGGGGTCCAGAGTTGGCAAATACAGTCACAAAAGTGGGCGGGGTTAGCCCAGAAGTCTAGAGGACAGAGTACTGGACTAGGACTCGGTAGACGTAATTTGTACTCCCAGCTATGCCATTTGCCTGCTGAGTGACCTTGTGCAGGTCACTCCACCTCTCTCTGCCTCAGTTACCCCTTCTGTAAAAATGGTGGTAATAATGATGAACTCCTTTGTAAATTACTTTGAGAGATAGGGATGAAAAATACTAAGAACTAAGTGTTATTATGTAGGAACCCTGAGGATCTGATGGTGGTGGTATGGGCCTTGGCCTTTCCCTGGTGGTGAATCCACTCATGAGTAGGGCTGCCTATGGGCAAAAAGTGCCGATTGTAGCTCCCTTGGGAGTAAATTTGACTCTGTCCGTGTCTGAAGTGCTGCTGGGTTTTGCTTTATTTGTATAGTTCCTGATCCAGCAGGCGATTTTCATTCAGCAAAGCACTTAAGCACATGCTGTAATGCTTTGGTGAACTGGGGCCTTAATGATTATTTGCTAAGAATTAGTGCTGAACACATCCTTCCGCCCCTCTGAATCCAGATTTGGGTCTGAATTTCACAGCTGCCCCCCACATCTCTATAGTTGGCAGAACTGTCCGCCCCCTGATTCTTATGGGGGTGGTTTAAGACTTCAGATCTGAATCTCGCCACTTGGACTCACTACCAACAATTGCTGGTTTCACCTTATTTAGGCTACTCCATTAGCTTGATTTCCTCTTTTAGGGAGAAAATCACCCATGTGCAAAGGGCGAGCACAAATTTATGCACCACCCTGTGGGGCTTAAATGGTAAAAAGGTGTTGTGCTGGCCCTCTGCACAAAACTGAATTTTACCCTTAGGCCTCAATTCTTCTCCCCGTGATGTCAGTGGGAGTTTTGCCATTGACTTCAATGGAAGCAAAATCATGCCTTTAATAAACTAAATATACCAGTGCTTTGAAACCTTCCAGAGAGAACACACACACACACACACACACACACACACACACACACACACACATATATCAATGGCAACAGAAATTCTTTGTTAATGACTCTTTTGTTAATATAATCTTGAAGGAAACACAGTTGGGTAAATTAAAACACTGCAAATTAACAGTGCCCCATTACAATGAATCAGTGACCAATCCAAGTTTTCTGTTAGCAAATTGTAGCCCTTAGCAACAGCAGACTGATTAATACTGAAACTGCCTCCAGTACAGGGATTCTGTGTCAAGAGACGGGACCTGTGTATTACTCACAAAGGCCTTCTGTAAATGCTGATCTCACTTTTGGTAATGCAGTTTCATTCTGACAACGTATCAAAATGTACCAGCTCAAAGATGATCAGGAGACAGTTTAAATTGTTTGTGAAAATGTAGATATGAGTACACATAAGATTTGGCTTGGTTCCCATTGTTCTCATATGCTTAGGGTGATCAGATAGCAACTGTGAAAAAACGGGACAGCGGATGGGGGGTAATAGGCACCTATATACGAAAAAGTCCCAAAAAACGGGACTGTCCCTTTAAAAAGGGGATATCTGGTCACACTATATATGCTGGCTATATGACTGGATTTAAACACTATATGTAGCATTGGGAAAATATTTTTGCAGGCCTTTCTGCCTACTGCCTCACTTCTCTTTCTGTCTCAAGTAAATCTTTCACATTTCTTTCACAATCAAAATATTTTTCTTGTTGTGATTTCAGAAAGCCTGACATTAAAACATTTTGAAATCCATAACACAGTACTCAGAGTTAAACTTTGCTCAGCGACAGATCATTAGTTTACTTGCTGCATGCCTCTGAATACTTTGTACCAGTAAATATAACACTCACGATAATTACCATGTGCAACATGTTTGTGTTCAAATACGACCTTGAACTTACTTCTCAAACATTTCAGAAATTCCAGCAATTTGATGTTCTTTGCAAGCTACTAAAATAATCTCTCTATGAACTGTGTAACTCAGATACCGATATTTCAAAATGACCTAGTGTAGCTGTTTTGATTCTTTTAACTTTGTGTTTAGCTAGTTTTCTGTTGCCCAGTGAGTCATGCAATCCTATGACTGTCTAGGCACTTTTCCAATCCAAAGGGCTATTAAAAGCTTTGACAAAGAACCTGGAGCTGCTTTGGGACGCAGTAACAAGGATGGCCTGTATGTTTGTTAACACACTGACATAGACCAAACAATCAGATAATAAGCACATTTTGCTAAGTTGTAAATATTTTTATACTATTAAAAAATACTAGAGTATTTTAGAAATAAATGGGCCCAGATCCTCAGCTATAAACGGAGGAACACACTGGGCAAGTCAAGGGCTACAATAAAGGCATAGAGTTTACCTGTTTGTGCCTCTGACTCTGGTGTGGCTGTGAGTGAGACTGGTCCTTCAGCATAAGATAGAGCAGCTTCAGGGCTGCTCCAACTTACATTGGATGCTGGTGGTAAATGGCAGTTGGGGATCATTGCCACATTGGAATATCATGGACATGGTCTCTGAATTTGTCCCTGAAATGATCGGAAGATGATGGGGTCATGTCAGAATCTCTAAACTGGTCTTGTGCCACCATACTGAGATAATCCTTCCATGGTTGGTTTGTGCCGGGTCTATAGCCAGAAACTGCTGGGGTTGCAGCAGTGGACCGAATGGCTCAAGGAATAGGCTGTGGGATGTGAAGGCTTTCACAGTTAGATTCTACAATAATCAACCAAATAAGTAGCCAGCCATCAAAAGGCATCACCATCCAGTGGATGGAGGTGGCCTCTATGAAACAAGCTGGGAGCCTCAGTTCAGTTCCTAGTGGACAGGGGTCCCTATCACAAAACCATTACTGCAGTCCACTGGTAGCTTTGTTGGCAGCCTCGGCATTCAAGCCTAGGACTAAATGGGCATAGAAAATGAATTGTCCCATCATCTGTAAAGACCATGGTATGGAACCTAAGTGAGTATCTCCAGGAAGGAGTGTGCACAAGGGAAGGGGGTGAAGGAGGGGCATGTCCTCGCAATCAGTGGGGGCACAGAACTCAGCCGGGGTGGGGAGAGCATGCTCCTCCAGCCCAGCTAGGATAGGAGATGACAGCTCCTCCGGCCTTGGGGTGGTGGTGGGGGGAGGAGATCCAGCTCCTCTGGCTGCCAGGGGAGAGCAAGCTCCACCACCCTGGGGCCGTGGCAGGGAGACACAGCTCTTCTGGCCGCAGGGCGGGGGAGGCGGGGGAAGGGAGGGGCGGAGAGCCAGCTCCTCCAGCCACAGGAGGCACAGAAAGTTCCCCTCCAAAAGTGGCCACATTTTTATTCCTGTGCATTAGCAAAAAAAACATGTGGAAGGTCACACTGTCACAACCTATGCTGTCCCTATTCAGTGGATAACTAAATTCCATTCTCCTTTGCTCTCAGCCCTACATTCATAAACAGTTAAAATTAGAGAAACACTGTGCCTGAGCTAAAAGCAGCAACCAGTTTCACTTCTCCGGTGTCTGTATTCTTCCAAAGCATCGATGTTGCTTTAAATAACAAAGTGAAAGTGTCACTGGTACCAGTCATTAATATTCCCGTACACACATTTGTATTCAGTTTCTCTTGCCTCTTTCCTAATTTAGGTCCTGTCCACACTAGAATTCAAAACATGCTAGCCACAGCTATGTATAAATGTGGTTGTACTCAAGATTCCAGCATACTTTCCTGACCAGTATTGACAAGGGAGTTTTTATTGTTGTTATTGTTTTGGGGGTTTTATTCTGAAAACAGTGAAAACCGCACTATGCTGTAGACTACAGGCCAGTTCTACCGGTGGTGTAAATCAATTGATGTCAATGGAGCTACACCAATTTATACCAGCTGAGGTCCTACTTTTCTAGATAGTCTATAGCATAGTTTCACAGCCCAGTTATAACAGCAGGCAGAAAACACATGACATATTTTAAGTACATTGCTTAATTAATTGTTGGAAGGTGCTCAACGGCTATGGTGATGGGTGCATAATATGAACCTGAATAGAATAGAAACAAATTCTCCAACTATCAAGGAAACTGCATGAGAATCCTTCTAGGGTAGGCAGCATGGTTTCAATCCCAGTGAAAACAGTTCCTTGGAGGCATGAGTTCATGTTCCCCATAGCATCTAGACATCATGCTTATTTCTTGTTTTTGAGAAATCAGAAGTTGAAAAGCTAGCTGAAAAAAGTAGTAAGAAGCACTAAGCAAGACTATACCCAATGAGTTGTGCTTCAATAATCTACAATAAGGGGAGGGAGGTTTGGGTTAACATTCTGATTGGATTTGTCAGACATAGGGCCTAATTCCCCACTGATACTCCAGATTTACACCTGTGTAACTCCACTGAAAAACTGAAGAAACCAGGTCAGACTTCAGTACATCAGTCCTCTGTTTTGAAGGACCATGAAAATCAAGACTGGACATTACGGGAGGCAAGTGACTGCACCATAGTTAAGGTTGAATCACTGTCACTGTCTGAAGCTGAATTTTCTAACCTCTCTGAAATTCACACACATAGGTCAGAGTGGCCTGGAAATTGGTATGCTAGTTTGTGGCCTGGGGAAGAAAGAGTGATGCAAATCGGAGGTCATTGGCTTAATGAATTCCTGAGATATAAATCACCACCTCCCATGAGCTGTTTTAAAATGTCAACTTTCTTATAATGCTTTTTTGCAAGAGATAGGGAAAAATACCAGACCATACTTCCCTTGCAGAACCAGAAAGAGAATCCAAGAATCCTGCTCGCAATATGTGTTAGCTGAAGTGGTAGAGGGCTGTGGTGTGGATGTGAAGGTCCCATGTGCAAACTCTGCTGCTGACCTACATTGGGGATATTATGGTTCCACAGGATGGAATTTACCATTTGCCATTTTAATTTAGATTGGATAGGTTTAAAACTGCATTTTGAATCCTCTCTAAAAATGTACCCCCATAATCAGATCAGTCTCAGAATAGATAGGTCAGGAGCCTGACACAAAAGAATGGTTGGCAAAGATTACAACAGACAAACAAGCTTGAGGGGGAAGATGATGCGATCATCCTAAGAGACTCCTTACTGTGGAGATGAAGCGGGAGTCGGGTTAAGATTGTGTGGTTCTGCTGGGTAAGAAATGTCACCTCAACTCTTAATGTCAAAAATCAGATATTCTTGGCATATCTGATCTTTGGTGTGGGCACTCGTATATTGGAGAAATATTCTGGGCCAGGTAATCAACTTGAGTAAACTGGTGTAACTCAGTTGACTTGGGTGGAGCTACACCAATTTAGGCCAGCTGAGGATATGACCCTCTATCTCTAGACGAAAAAATGTTCACTCATAAATGAAGCTGTGGTTCTTTATGATGTGTTCCATTTTTCTTTTGGCCTTCAACAGATTTTGAATGGTAAAAGTGCTGTGCTCTAGGCCGCCTTGTTTAATGCAATGGAACAGTTGTGCAACTAAAGAGTGCACATTGGATGGAGTTCAAACTCCTTCAGATAATGGGGGTTTTTTCAGTCTCCAAACTCTTTTTGCAGCCCTAGTGTAAATTAAAGGAACATTTTCACCTTCTAAGAAACTCTATCTTTAATACAGTATTTTTTGCACCACATCTTACCACAAATTTGCCACAAGAGCCATGATTCATAACCATGTCATGCATTTTGGCTTGTTTGAAACTATGATACCATGCTAAGGAAGGCAACATGCTTTAAAAGTGGTTAACACATTTTGCATCTAAATTACAACTTCCTTAACACTTTTACACAGGGCTTTTTACAGGGTTAGCTACAGAACCATGTCCCACGTTGATCTCCAGTGATCCCTTAACCTGGTGATTCCCCAACTCCAAATTTGCCTCAGTGCTTCCCCTCAGTTTTCCCGAGTTCTCCTTCTCAGCCACCAAGTTTACCCCTCTGACCCTTACATTGTCCCACTGCTTGCATAGATTTCCCCCACTGCTTCTCTAGTTTGCTCCAGTGCTCTGTCTTACCCCCAATTTTCCCCAACACTTCCTCTCACCCCGTGTTTGCCCCAGTGGTCCCTTCACACATGGCCAGTTTGCCCCTGAACTCCATCTCTGGAACCCATCTGAGGGTAAGCAATATCCAGCAAAGCCAGGTTCATGCCTTGCTCTATTATCAGCCCAACCAGAAACACTGCACCCAACAACCCTCTGCTACTTATGGAAGATTAGGATTCAGGTATGGCCCTGGATTCAAGCTTCATAAGTCCAGGCCCATCTCTAGTGAGAACTAATGCAAATTGCAGTAGGGCTTCACACTGGGTGCTTCAGATTGTCACCCTGGGGCCCATGGCTTACAATAAATAAAATCTGGGATGACTGTGTTGACTAATTTGTGAGATAAGCCTTTTATGCTGTGGATTTTGTCTGGGCACAAGGAGCAGGGCTGGAGGACTAAATTTGCAGGTGAACCACTCACCATACCTCTTGCATCATACACACATAACTAGTAAGTTAATCATCAGCTTTCATACATAGCTACCAGATGGTATAAATAACTTACGTCTCAGTTATATTTGTTGACCTGACATATTCCCTAGCTTTGATCCCTTGTTTTTAACTCTCATTCACTTTTGTTTTTGAAATCATTGGACATAAACAGTTTCTGCAAATCCCCTTTCCCCCATCTCCCGCAATAAATATCCATGTGATATGCCAAGAATTGCTGTTGACACTAAGCTTTCATTTAACAGAATATGAATTAATTTACCATGTTGACATGGGCAGTTTGAGGCACAGTGTGAGTCACAACTCATGTTATATTTTTGCCCAATTACATCTCAGTCATTTGAGCTAATTGAGTCAAATGATACAGTGTCACAGGACTTACTGTAAGTCCAGAGGATTTCTCCTTCAGCCTAAGCTGCTCATCTTCAGCTGTCAACAGCGCACGGCATTCGGTGTATTCACAAAAAGCTGCAGCAGCCGTTGTTCTTTATGTATGTCAGTAGCTGTTTCAGTCTCAGTTTCTTTGGCATTTGTTCCATTGTCGCTGTTTGCATGAATTTAATATCCTTTAAGATTGTTCCTTCTCCTACCCCCCACTCCTCACCACTCACAAGTTATTGGAATCCATTATCTCTTGCTGAATGTGTGACCAGCCTTGCCATGTCTAGTTTCTAGCAGGAAGGCTACAGGAGCCCTGAATGATGAGTCAGCGCTTTTGGCAGTTGTCAAGAATTTCAGTGAGTACTAGCAGCAAACAGCAGCAAAACTGCACACATGGCTCCTATGAGCCCCAGAGTTGCTGTCTACTGGAGTGACAGTTTACAGCCCATTGGAGTTTTACTCTGAGATGGAAAGCCATACCATAATAGTCTATTGGTAATGCCTTTGTTGGGCTTTTGGTTTACTACTTCGGGATTCAAAGGGCCTGATTCTGCCTTTACACCACTTTTACGCAGTGTAACTCTTTTGGTTTCGGGGGCATTGCTCCCAATTTATGTCCCTAGTCTCCTCTATGAAGTGGGTTTGCCAGCTGGACTGCATCACCCAGGATGCACTGTGGTGGCTCATGGAAGGTGTAGTTTGGTCAGGGAATGTGGCCTTCAGAAGAGAGATGGATGGTTTGGAGCTGTAGGAGAGTGGTGGGAGAGCACGGGAGACACTTCACCAGGCTCAATCTGTCCCACGGTTGCTTGGTGCACATTAGGCTCCCTAGAATACGTCAAAAGGAGTGGAGAGAAGGAGCAGGGTCATGGCGCTGCCTCCTCCCTACTCCTTTACAGACTGATTTTTCCCTGATGGGAATAAAGATTCCTCTTGTGCTCTGTTCCTTGTGCTTATTGTTCACACAGCCCACACATGCAAGCCCATGCTGCAAGAGCAGCTCCTCATCTGGTCCAGTGTATGGCAATAGGGCAATGTTATCAAGAGTTCTCTACCTCTTTGCTTTTCTAGTACTAGAAATGATGGGCTTGATCCTCAGCTGGTGAAAATCAACATAGCTCCATTGAATGACAGCTGATTTATACTAGCTGTATCTTTTATTTCATATCTGTGGGCCTGGCAACTTGCCAGGGTCTTCTTTGCAGTGTATATTGGCCATGTCATTCTTACACAGTTACCATAACAAAAAAAATCTGTATTTTTTTAAACATAGCAACCATCTTCCCCCCCCTCCCTCCCAACCCACTTATTTTCTCAGTATTTCTTATGTTCTCTTCAATATCAACATAGGTTTTAATTTCCTGAGAGGAAGCTTTCACTATGACAATGAAAGCATCTGACATAATTAGACCTGCTAATGGTGTAAGACTGCAATGGGAACTCCCCTGAAACAGTGAAATGTCAGCCCTGGGTGCCAATGATTGCTCTGTGTCATACAAGAGGCCTGAATGGCTTTCAAGGTTTCTTCCTCACACAGTTTCACTGTTTGTTTTGACCTGTTGACTAGGACAAGAATGTACTATGCCTTTTCTTAACACTGAAGTACACTGAAGAGACCACAGTGAATGCCAAAGTAGGCAGCAGCCTTTCAATTTGTTGCCAAAGCACAGACAACAGCCCTGCTGTGTAAGAGTTGTGAGCAGACAAGCACATGTGGCTTTCCACTTCATTCCAGATAGGGTGACCAGATGTCCCGATTTTATAGGGACAGTCCCGATTTTTTGGTCTGTTTCTTATATAGGCTCCTATTACCCTCCACCCCTGTCCCAATTTTTCACATTTGCTGTCTGATCTCTCTAATTCCAGAATCCCTGCGATGCCATGACAAAGAGCCGTGATGCCATGGCCCACCCTCTTGCCTAATAGTGAACAAATAACCAACATACATCCCCGTGGCCACTTTGCACCTGGCCACATAGCCCCCCCGCCCATCTTAAAGCATTCCCCATGCTAGCACATAGCCCACTTTTCCAGGTCTGTGCCACCTCTGTGGAAGCCCTGGCACAGAGGCCTTTTCAGGCAGGGATAGATGTAGGAAAGGGTATAAGAAGGTGTGGCCACAGTGGGCACCCCCCCCCCCTCAGGAAATCCTCCACTGGAGTGATATTCTCTTGGGCCTGAATATAGAGGCAATGGCAGTGGGAGGCACAAGTGAGATGTCTTACTCTACTCCTTAGACTCCAGCAGCAGTCTCCTTTCTGTCTCATTGCCGGGCCAAGTCTCAGGCCAGCACAGAATCTAGCCCATTATCCTTTTCCCACCTTTATCCCCTCTATTTTGCTTCCTACTCTTTGAATTTCCCATTCTCCTGAATTACCCAACAACCTTCTTAAAATACATTTCCTTCAGGAGGCCTTTCAGTGATTGTGATGCTGGCAAATCAGGTGCCGCTCATGCCAAGGTCCCCATGTCTCAACTGAATACTGAGCAATACATAGCTGGAATTAATCTGGCTCACCTGTGTGTCAGTATTGTTAAAACAAGTATTAGGGTTATAAAACTTTTAGACTTAATTGAATGCTTGTAAATTGCTGTATGCACTAATCTCACTTGTAACCTCTATATCCCATATTGTAAGGTAATATTTAAGTGGTTACACTGCATGCCTCTGTAGCTGTGGAAATCACCAGACAGGAGAGGGACATTAATTTGTGTGAAATGCTGGCCTACAAGAAAAGATGGTGTGTCTTGTCCCACAGAGAAGGCCCATCAAGACCAGATGAACTATTGTGAAACATCAAAGAGGACAAAAGACTTTGATGATTGCTCTCTCCACCCCATGGAGAGGAGACTGCAATTCCTCCATCATCTGATCTGGCAGCTGGCAGAAGGGGGACGGGGAATAAAAATCCCTGACAAGGAGAAACTATATCTCTGTGCTGCTTGGATTCTCGAGGGCAAGGTTTTCTAGGAATAAGCAAGAGATCCCCAGTGTTTATCCCAGGTTATCCCTAAAGGACATATAGAGCTTGCTTATTATAGAAAATTCTATTACCTTTTGAAACTTAAGACTAATCCATTTGTGTGTGTGTATATATGTTTACCTGCTTTAACCTTGTAAATAACTCTTCCCCCCCCCCTTTTCCTAATTAATAATTCTTTAGACAGGTATGAGATCTAAGGTGCAATTGACCTGGGGTAAGTGAATGGTGCTTTGGGACTGGTAGTAACCTGAATATCTTTGTGATTTTTGGTGTAAGGGACCATCTATCACAAAGGTAAGCTTGTCTAGGTGACAAGATAGATCAGAGTACCCAGGGGGACTGTCTGTGATTCCATGATTAGACTGTTATAGTGCCTGAGGAGTTTACACTTGATACTTAGTAAGTGAGCTCTGAATACAGACCTCACAGCCAATTTGGGGTTTGTGCCCTGCTTCTTAACAGTCTGCCTTGAGGTTTGTACTCATGCTCTTAAGCCACTGCAGGACATCTTGATAGCAATAATCTACCTTCCAGAGGTCAGGGCTGCATCGTCAGCAGGTGTCAGTCAACATAGCTCCTGTGAAGTCATTGGAGTGTTGCTGATTGATTTATACCAGCTGAGGAACTAGCCCAGTATTTTATATATATATATATTAAAGATAATAGCATTTCTCTATCCCTATTTTACAGATGGGAAACTGAGGCACATAAAGATTAAGTGACTGTCAAGGTCACACAAGAAGTCAGTGGTGGAGCAAGAAATTGAACCCAGTTTTCTGTCTAGTATCCTAACCACTGGTCCATCCTTCCTCCCTATCATAATTTACAAGTTTTGATGGAGCTTTCTGCATAACTAACCTGGCATAGGTTCAGACTGTGAAAATAGCACACTCCTAGGTAACAGAGCTATGTAGGAAAAAGCCCAAGTGTAGATGCAGTTATACCAGGAAAAGTCCTTTTGCCGACATAGCTTATTTCATTCATGGAACTGATATTAACTATACTTGCAAACTCTTGTGCAGGTTTAAGCTGCAGCTCCACTAGAAGAGAGTGCCAGTATAACTACAAGAGTGAATCCTTCCTTTGGCCTTGTTAGCACTAGAGTTTCTCTTTTTTCTATAACTGGAAATTAGGTTTCACACTGAAGGCTCAACTTTTTAGCTTCCCTAGTCATCATGATTTTGTTATTCCCCCTGGCCCCTTGCATTTCTCAAGTGAAGTACATTTCATTTAAATCTATTTTCCTGTTCTCACATTGACATTTCATGTTAGCTTTCAGCCTTACAATATACACTTCTGTGTATGATGCATTGCCCCAACTTGCAATCAATTAAAACTTCCAAGACCAATTAGAATTCTTGCATTGTCCCCTGGATAGAGTCTGAGAGAAACTGGAGTAAATCTGATATTTTATATTATGTAAATCGAATAGTCCCATAACCTCCCAAGAGAAACTGCTGATTGTTAGGAGCATTTTACAGTTTCTGAATTGCCTTGCTTTTTGTGATTTGAAAATAATTCTTAATGTTGCCTTAACATAGGAGAGGAAGGCGTTTGCATGTAGCTGTATACCACGAATCCTACTAAATACAGTAGGAGGAAAGCAATGTTTTTCATTATTCATGTAGGTAATATAACTGAATATAATCATAACCCTAGCTGAACTTAGCATACAACAATGAACACAATTATTTTAATGTAGTCGTAAGGCAGGTAATCCAATTCCCTACAGTCTTGCACATCTTGCAGTCACTTGTATCTCTCCAAAGTGGGTGTACAATCCAACCAAATCAGAATTCCCCACCCATTCACACTGCAGGTAGCATTTTATACCCATTTTGAACTGGAGTAAATGACTGTAAAATAAAAGGTGCAATATGGCAGGGAATCAAATCCGCACAGACCCTGCCATCTAAAATCCACTAATGCAGGATGCTATATATGGCATCTAATGCTATAGAGAAAAGTGAAGCTTAAACATAAAGCAGTACAATTGGTTCCCAGTAGAGGCTTCTCTGTAATTCAGATATTCTGGTGGTGAGGACTATATAAATCCCTGGATACACAGAGAGAATATACATCAACCTGCATGGATCTTGGAGGAAGGGGAGTGAGCACAGGTTGCAGGAGGGAAGAGTTTGGAGGAAGCACTAGGAAGTCAGCACATGGCCTGAATGGTAGCTGCAATTGTAGCACCTCTTTAAATAGTTTTCTTAATAAAAATCCAGTTTAGTTTTAGAAGCATGGAGCCTTCTTGTGTTATTACCCAGTAGGTGGTACAGGAAACAACATATATACCCCATCCCTGTCCCTGCTGCTGGAGAATGTGTAGCTGGGATATTCCCAATTTGCACTCATCGCCAACTGCAATTTCAGCTCCTAAGGAAGTTTAGAGCCACTTAAGGGCTGCTCTAAATTACACTGATTGCTAACTTATATGAAGGGGTTGGCCCTGTACCTGTTCAGTCCCAGGATCAGGAGAATGCAAAGGTGAGCTTTATGCCATCTTTGCACCTCCAACCTGTACTATGGGCAGATCAGCCAAACAGGAACCTGCTCTTAGTGTTATTTGAGGAAAACTCCAGTTTCTTTCCTTCATAATGTGGGACTCAGAGAGTATGTCATCACATTGCCTTGCACCGTGCAATTATGTCATCATGTGACCACAGTGACTTAACCACAAGGCCATCCTTCCTCTTGCATCCCCAGAGTCCTGTTCACTATAAACTTACCTTCCTGTATGTCCTCTTTTCTTTCCTTACTACGTCTCCTTCACAATCCCTTTCTTTACACACACATACACACATACACACACACACACTGATTCAGCTCCCTTCAGCACAGCCAGCAAACCCACAGCTGCCCTTACACTTCCTCCTGTCACCAGCCCAATCTCAGTTACCACCAATTCTGTCCCTCCCATCCCATATTTTATTTTGTTTTAAAGAGCAGGAAAGAAAGGGTTACCTTTAACTTAAAAAAAACCCATAGTCTGTGCATTATATATGAGAAATATAATGTAGGATTTTTGTTGGTTTGTTTTGTTTTCTGTTTCTTCCTCTCTTTTATTCAAAAAAGCCATGTGTAAGAGCCAAAATTGGGCTTATATTTGAAGCTGTCTTACGTATTTGGCCATGGAGTGACTCTAGGTATTTCTATTGTGACTTCATAATAAAAACATCTAATAAATAAGTTCATTCAGATAAGAATAAGTAAACATTGCCAAGCCTGATATGGACAGCAGAGACCACAGCAAGGTATCCAAGTGACTAAACATCATAAGAAGGATTATCCTTACTTATGAAAAATCCATTTCAGTAAGAAATTGAATGGGGGATCCTAAAGCAGCAGCCGTAACTGTTGAACTTTTACTGTCGGTAGTAGTGCTATTTGAGGACTTTAAGGAATAGTCTACTGCGCACCAGAGATATTCAGGAAGCTGCATTTACTCTTGGAAGGATCCAACCAAATCTGATCCCATTTAACTTTTAAATCTGGATGAGAGTAGGCATATTCAGACCTGGACAGTTTCACTTTTACAGTCACTCTCAGAGCTGGTCAGTTACTTTGAAGCCATGTACTCTAACATTCAGTTCAATTCCAAGTAACCAAGATCATACCCCATTTTTCCATGAATGTTCAGGAAAACAAGTAATCATGCACAAAAATATTTCAGAGGTTTCTATTCTTCAAAAGCACATCCATGTTCTCCTGTAATCTCACCCATACATAACCCATGACTTCAATAGGACTTCATATGGGCGTAATGGCCATACAGATGCATTTTAAAGGACTTGGTCCAAGAGTATATTCAGATGCATGTATTATATGCTAGTCATTATTTTCCTGTTGCAAAAGTTTTAGTTATCCATTCATGAAGCAGAAAGAACACCATGTAGACACTGTCAAAATTGGTTGTATAAAATATGTTTTGCTGGGTTTGGGCCATCTTAAGCATGTGAAGAATTAAAAAAAAAACATCAACAATAATTTTTAATGAAAAATCTGGATTTTTTGGGCAAAATATTCTCTTTTTTGAGGACCGGCTTAACACCATGTGACCTTGGTGACTAATTGCACATTGCAGGTTATGAATAGCTGGAGTGAACAGTTTGCAAACAAACCACTGTCTGAAAAAAATCACTTATCCAAACTATTCAGCAAATACTTGTGGATTATAAATACATTGACAGAAAGCAGGACTGGCTTAATGAACAGAACAAAAAGAGAGGATTAAATTGGTCAGGTAAGTTATTCAGAAAGAAAAAGTCAACCAGATACCAAGCCAGATTCTCAGCTGTTGTAAGTCAGCACAGCTCTATTGTACTCAATGAAACTATGATGATATACACCAGCTGAGTGTCTGATCCCCCCTCTCTTAAAATAATCGGGTTTTTTTTGTTTGCTTAAATCATTAAGGAAAATAAGCTACTGCCCATGCTCAGTGCACAGTTTTAAAAAAATCATAATATGGGTATTTCAAAGACAAATGGGCTTCAAATATGGCACAGCAAACATTCCCTATTCATGACCACATGCAATACCTGCCAAGGAGAAATATTTAAAACAAAGTTGTTTCCGAGCTGAGTGCAAATATCATGGGGTGAAATCCTGGCTCCCATTGACTTCAATGGGGGCCAGGATTTCATCCCATATGAACAATTTTTGTGAAGGCTGAATGTAGCCATCAATTAGCTCTGGGAGAAACCCCAGGTAGCACCTGATAGCCCCTTTACAACACTGGAGGCTCATGAGCTATATCGGGGCCAGGATCTGGGTCTACAAGTCTAGTGTTAAAGGATGGCGCAGCAACCAAACTTATCTAGCTCCCTCTTTCATGTACCCTGTGCTGGGTAGAAACGTAAGAGGACTCCACATTTCTAAAACTAAATTGGCTCTTTATTATTATTTACAGCAGTGCTGCAACAGCAGATAGCATGCAGATAGCAGATAGCTAGCCGTGTACACACAGATTGATTTACTGTTGCTTCCTCCAAACTCTTTCCCCACTGCAACTTGTGTTCCTCCTACCAAGTTCCATGCAAGTTGCAAACCTCCCCCCACTCCATCCCAGGAAGACTGAATCTGTCATCTCCGAAGCTTATACTGGTTTGTGTGCTTGCATGCTGTCCGCCACTATGGGTTGGGCTTTACACAACAAGTCAGAGTTCAATAGTTCCCCTGAAATACAAATACAAATCAGACTCATTAGTTTTTCAGATCTCTATAAAAAGACATCAAATGTATCAGGATAGATTGTTTACATATATACAAACCTACATAACAGATTAGGAAGAGCAAAGTTGGCAGACCCCTATTCTGAATATTCATCTGCATTAGGGAGAAAAAGGTGTGAGTGTGTCATTTTAATTCAAATAATTTTATACTCTTGATAGCTTTATAGGACCCATGATACTGATTCATAGATTTTAAAACCAGAAGGGACCATTAGATCCTTGAGTCTGATTTCCTGTTTAACACAGGCCATGGAATTCAAGCTAGTTACTCCTATACTGACCCAATAAGTTGTGTTTGACTAAAGCAGGGATCAGCAACCTTTGGCATGCGGCCCATCAGGGAAATCCACTGGCGGGACGGGACAGGTTGTTTACCTGCAGCTTCCGCAGGTTTGGCTGATCGCAGCTCCCACTGGCCGCAGTTCACGGTTCCAGGCCAATGGGGGCTGAGGGAAGCGGCGTGGGAAGAGGGATGTGCTTCCCACAGCCCCCATTGGCCTGGAACGGCAAACCACGGCCTGTGGGAACTGCGATCGGCCCTGATGGGCCGCATGCCAAAGGTTGCCGATCCCTGGACCAAAGCACGTCTTCCCAAAGTTGTCCAGTCTTGATGTCAAGACATCAGGAGATGGAACAGTTGGTAGTTTGTTCAAATGATTAATCACCTTAACCATTAAAAAGTGTGTCTTATTTCTAATTTTAATTTGTCTGGCTTTATCTTCTAGCCATTGGTGTTTAATATGCTTTTCTCTGTTAGATTAAAGAGCCCTTCAATACCTGCTATTTTCTCTGCATGAAAGTACTTATATGCCATAATGAAGTCACCTCTTGATCTTCTTTCTGATACACTGAACAGATTGAGCTTCTTAAGTGTCAAGAAAACTAAGCAATCATAAGAATAAAAGAAAGAAACCCAAAACAGACACTGGAAATTAAACCTTTACAAGTCAGAAAGAAATTGTTATGCCCTCCAGTTCTTTCCTTTTGGAGTGTAGAGAAATTTAAAGAGCAGATTTTGCACATGCAACCCCACTTATCACTTATGAAACATAGTGATTCGAGGGAACCTGAGAAAGAGGAACTCTTTGAGTCATTAAAACCAACCTCCTGCCAAGGTAGAATTTCCCTGTAGTTTATTTTCAAGAGTTTAGCCAGTACATGTCTGAAGCTTTGGGGCTTCCACTACAGTGCAACAGTGCATCTCTTGGGAGACTAATAGAATAGTTATTGCTGACATTCAAATTATATTTCTCTATTCTATGTTTCCTCCTATTACTCCTAGTTACATCCTCTTTGTAGCAGCCTCAATAATTCCCTTTTCTCTTCGATGTCAACATCCTTCAGGTATTTGTAGATTCCTATCCTGTCACCCACCTTCACCCAAGTTGTTGGTGTGCAAAGCTATACAGATTTATCTCTGTTTGCCTTTCTTTGTAAGTCAGTCCCTCTTGCCCTCCAATTGCTTGGCTTGGTCTTCTCTGTACTCTCTCCATATTATTCTTTATTGTAGTGTCCAGAAAGGTACACTGGCCATTCTACACTGAGGCCCTTTTAACCAGTGTGGCTACAAAGGTGTAGCTCCACTTGTGCAGTCAAACCCATTGTACACCAGGCTACAATATTCCAGGTTCAGTGGATCCAGAGCTATGCTGAGAGACAATTTACTTGGGCCCAAATCCACAAAGGTATTTAGGCTCATAACTTCCATTGATTTCAAAGGAAATTAGGACCTTAAATACCTCCCAGGACCTTGGCCTAGCTTCCGGGAATAATTTCTCTCTATGTGCAGTCCAGAACTCTACTGGTTTTTTAAAACTGCCATATTGTATCTCAGACGCATTTCTGATTAATTGTCCACTGTCATCCCTAAACCTCTTTCTTTTGGCTCTGCTGCTCTCCAGACATCTCCCTTCTATACTGGGAATTATACTGGGAATATTCTCCCCCACTTGTATTATCCAAGTGAAATCTCATTTTGTTATTTTCCCACCCAAAACTTCTGACATCCCAAGGTCCTTTTTCCCTACGTGGTGTTGGCGATAAATCCTAACTTAGTACTATCTTCAAATTTCATTAACATGTTCTTGCAGAGTATTAACAAAGACACTGTCTAGAATACAAACTAAAAGAGAGCCCTGCAGTACTTCACTAGTCAACCACCTTCCCTTGTATAGATTGTAGTGTATTATATTGTTACCCTTTGTTGACAGTGCTTCAGCTACTTGCAGATCATGTGCAGTGCACCTATCTAAGCCAATCTGAAATAACCATAAAAGAAAAAAGAAAGGGGGGGGGGAAATGGTCTTTTGTTAAAAAAAAAAATTAAATTTTTCCATGAAAAAGCTAAACTTTCTGGTAAAAAATTGAAAACCGACATATTTTGATCTAGAACTGCTGCCATGGTACCTCATGAAAGCTGTAGTTTCTCAAACATTTTTGATGGAAAATATTCAACCATCTTTATTTGAGAGGTAAGATTTTGTGGTATACTGTATCAAATAGTTTTCTGAAATCTTAACATCTGGACCTGATTGTATACTCTGTCACTCTCCACTGAATTCAATAGATTTACACTTGCATAATATTTTAATAGAGCAGAGACTCACATCCACTGAATTCCTTTTGCCCAGATAATTGGAGCTAAGTAAAATTGTGCCCTAATTAAAAAAAAGAAAATCATGCAATTAACATTAAAGTGTTCTTAGTAATTGCTTTATAATCAAAACTTATTTAAGTCATACATGCCCCAACTAGTCAGTGCCTGATTCTGTTCTCACACCAAGTTTACATGGAAGTAAATCCGACCGAGGCACATAGTACCTATTTGTGTAAATGGGCAAAACTCCATTGAAGTCTATGGAGCAGAATCAGTTTATACCAGCAGAGAATTTGGGCCACTGATTTCATTGAAGTTACTCCTGATTTACACAGGTGTGTAATCAGAACCAGGCCCTCACCTTTTTTGCAGAGGATTTCTCTAGCTTTGCCAATTGCCTCCAGAATCACAGGGATCATTACTGCAGGTGCCACAACTGTGAAATTGACAATGAAAAGAATACAGGAGGAGCAGGGGATCAAAGCCTGGCCTAAATATGGGAGTTTAGGAATTGCCTTCCTGGATTAGATCCGCAGTCCGTCTAGTCCAGTATCCTGTTGATCAGACTGCGCAGCACCAGATGATTCAGAGGCTGATGTAAGAACCCTACAATATGGGCATAATCACAGATCTGGGCATAATCTGACCACCCCATTAGATCTCATCCTGATCTCTGTGAGAGATTGGTTTTCAACCTGAAACACAAGATTTAATCTCCCTTCCACAGGTTTTCTGGTCATTAATTATCATAACTCTGGATATTCTTGATATACACTAAAATATCCGATCCCTATTTGAATCTTGTTAAAGTCTTAGACTCAACTTCCTGTGGTAACAAGCTTGACAGTTTAATCATACATTGTGTGCAAAAGTAGCAAAGAAGAAAAATCTTGAATTCTGGAGCCATGCATGTGGACTTTTGAATAAGAAGCATTATACCAAAAGAAATAATGGGCCTGATCCTGAAAAGCTTGATTCACACAAGCAGCCTCAATGATATCGGTGGGACCACACTTGTGAATAAGGATTTCCAACTTTAATAAGCCTTTGTAGGCTTGGAACCAGCAAACTTGAGGTTGAAACCAGAATTCATGAAATAAACTAGTGACTTAAAATACTTTCTGCTTACAGGAAATAGTTAGTTTCTTAGAATTTATGATTTAGGCTTACTAACTTCCGCTTTTTGGTATCGCTATTTACAGCACTGTGACTGTTACCATAGGTACATAGTATGGCTGTTTCCATGGCAACACATGGAGCATTATAAACAAGCAAACAGTATAGCATTAAACCTTGTTTGAATGTCAACTTATTGTGCTATTAGAAGCAAAGTTTAAATATTAATTGAAAGGGGATGTAAGCCATATGTAGCATTTTTTATTGCAAAGCCTATTTGGTATTTAAATACATATTTATATCAAAATCTAGCAAGTCTATTACATCAAACCTTGAAAGTGTTGTCTAGTTGTTTGAACATTAAGAAGTCCTGAGTTCCAATCCCAGCTATGACAGATTTAGTCTGTGACTTTAGCCAAATCACTTAACCACCGTGCCTCAGTTTCCACAGGTATAGAATGAGGCTGAAAGCAGTTGTGTGAAATAGATATATTTAAAGAACTTTGATTATGAAACATGATATACCATGTAATTACTATTATTATTGAGATGGAGGGTTTTTTCCAAATAAATATTTATGACAATGGAATCTACCTCATCGCACCATTGAAATAATGATAGTGTCTAATTACATTTGCATTTAGCCTGCCAAGCCAATTATTTATGGCCCCAAAATCTCTGAGATCCGTCAAACATCTGCCTTCACATTTTAAACGTTTGAAAAAGAATATACGACATAAGGTCCTGACGTAACCCTTGAAACATAGTATAAAAGTTCTTTTTAAAAGTTTGTTATTTATATTACCTGGAAAATGCACCTAATTCCCACTGCAGTCCAGCCAGTTGCATTTAAAACAGTTCAGATTCCCTGATGCAATCCTCAATAGTTTCAATCTGAGATAATGAGGAAAAGCTATTTTTAAAATGGTTCTGTCCCCACTGTCCTATATGCAAACACTGACCTAGTAAGTGAAAAGACAGGCTAATTCTGTACTTGGTTTGAGGAAGTATTATGAAAAATTAGATTTAAGCCTATACAGTTCATTGGGGCAGTATAAACTTTATGCCTGCTGATAATACGAAAGAGGTTATATTTAAACATGTACTGAAAGAGAAGTCAAATAATAGGAGCATTTTGAATTGTGGCACTAGTAAAAATTTGTAGGTTAAGAATTTATCTTGGTAATTCAGGAATGTGAAAATGATCTTAGAAGTTCAACTAATAATCCACCAAGCAATCATCAGATCTTTTTATTATGTGAATAACTTTATGTTAAATCAGAGTTTAGAAGCTAAGCACATTGAAGAGCACCTGTGAACCAGGGACAAAACCATCCTCCCCAGTAGCTGCTCTTAGTACAAATCACACAGGAACTGCTGAGCAAGGATATTGAGGCTTACCAAGGGATGTATAGAATTGACATATGCTAACCAGCCTGGGTTATTGAGATAATGCTTTTCTACCTGCTTCTTTTGTATTAAAGTTAATGAACAATACAGTGTGATTTTACTAGTATAGCATCAATCTTCCCCTCAGATTCCTTGGGTGAATGAGAGGAAAGCCCTTTATATCTTTGCTTGGGAGCTGAGTAAAGACCATCTCTGTAGCATCTTTCCTTCCCTGATGAACCCCTCTATGGCCCTCAATGGGCACTGTGTCTCTGGTAGGGGAAGGAGCAGAGGTGGAGTGAGGAAATGGGGAGGGATAGCTCAGTGGTTTGAGCATTGGTCTACTAAACCTAGGGTTGTGAGTACAATCCTTGAAGAGGCCACTTAGGGATCTGGGGCAAATATCAGTACTTGGTCCTGCTAGTGAAGGCAGGGGGCTGGACTCGATGACCTTTCAAGGTCCCTTCCAGTTCTAGGAGATAGGATATCTCCATTAATAATAATACAAAAATGGGCATTGTCTGTATCTGTCCCCTTTAACAATCCCATAGGGCTTCCTCACCTCAGTTAATGGTGTTCACAGAACTTGCTGCCTGTGCAACGTAGAACCTCTTCAGGGTGGGATGGGAGGATGCAGGAGTGTCAGCTGGCCAGGGAGTTATTTCATCGCAGCCATCGTGCCAAGGAGGCTAGAGTGGCGTGCAGGGGTGAAAAAGCTAGTGCAAAGGCACAGGAACTTGGTGATCTGCTGGTTTGGAGGGCAGAACCCCCAGCTCAAACCCTGCTCTTCCACCCCTTTCCTCAATGAACAATGCTATGGAAAATGGGAGAAGGACTCTCAGAGCTTACAGTCCTAAACACAGACCACTGATGGTCCTAATACTGCTCTTTAGTGGTTAGGATACCTAATATTTTTGCCACCCTTTCTAGGGCCAAGTTCACTTTGTGCCATGCTACCAGTGCAATCTGGACCTATATAAGCAACCCCCAAATGGTCATTCCAGTGCTACATGATACTTCAGTGTCATAGCGCCAATGTAGGGGTGCTTCCACCAACAGCAAGAATCAGGGAAGAATCAAGGCTTTCAATTTTTATCAAATACACATTCCACTTCTGTTTCCTCCATTTCTAAAATGTTCTTGTGGGGATGGCCCAGCTTTGTCAGTGTGGTCATCTGTCACATGACTGGGATGTGGGCAGTCATGCTTAGTGGTTGGAGCAGGAGTTGTCAGCCAGAAATTGTAGCCCAGGGTCAGAACTAGAGTCAGAGGCCGATGTCAAAGCCCAGGGTCAGCACCAAAGTCAGAAAATCAGAGCTAAGGTTCAGAACCATGTTACCTGGAGTGAGACAGGACAGGAATAGGGCTGGGGCATGACTGGAAAAAGCATGTGCAGGAGCTAGTGTAGCCATGGATACTTGGTTTGAGCAGCCACTGAACTATTGCCATTGCTGGGCTTAAGAGCCAATCTGCTGACTCTTACAACCTGGCAGACAGCCTACTGCAGGCCAGCTATGCTCATAAGGTTGCCCCGAGAGTGGCTGTGCTGCAGGCCCTGCTTCCTGACACCAACTCTCCTAAATTAATCATGGTCTCGTAATATGTGATGTTTTACTTAAAGCTCCAACTCCTGGAGACACGTGATTAGATGAAAATCTCAGCTTTTGGTAAGTGAAAAAGACAAACAAACAAAAACATTTTAGTTCTGATGGCTGCAGAAAAAAAGCTTGAAAACATGATCTAAGTGCACCTTAAAGGCTCAGAAATCAAACAAAAAACCTCATGATTTTTTGTGGGCCTGATTTTTGAATGTTTGGAGTTAGAAATACTGTTGCCATATCAGCAAGTCAAGAATCAGTTCCCCTTTTTTTCTACTATCTAATTTCAGGACAGTAGATAAGCAACATCCCCCAAGGACGGTAAAAATGGATTTCTCCAACCACAAGATGTATTTATTTTATGATACAGCAGAGGAAACACATGCAGAAACCATTTGTTTAATGCGCATTTGCTATGGAAAGAGTAATGCATGTTCATTCTGGCTAACTCTCCTCTGCACTATGATTTTGTACCACTACCGACAGTAGCTCAAACCGGCACTAAACCTGGGAGGATCAACCCAGTGACCCCAGTAGCAGACAGCTTCAGTCAAAATCCTCTGCCATCCCCATTCCCTGTAGCCTACAAAAGGAACACAGAAGCAAACAAAACCTTAACCATTTATAGTGCACTGTGATTTCAAACACAGGAATAGTGTTGTGATCTAACATACACAGTGGTTAATATAATAGATTCAGACTGTTAGTTCTTCGGAGCAGGCACTGACCTGTTTACTGTCCTGTATAGCCCCAACCCCTTGTTGATGCCAAACAAATTGCTTCTAATAATAAATGTTGTATTTTAATATATCCAATGTTATATTTTAATGTCTCCAATAAAGAGACTTAATTGAAGCTACACTGATGGATACCAGCTGGGGATGTGACCCTGGAGGTGAGGTGGAAACTCAGAGAGGAATTAGTATTGGGCAAAAGTATATTATTAGGGAGAGACAAGGTGGGTGAGGTAATATCTTTTATTGGACCAACTTCTGTTGGTGAAAGAGACAAACGTTCAAGCTCCACAGAGTTCTTCAGGTGCATGGAAAGACATTTTAAGTAAATAAAAATATGGCATCAGGACCCAATCGCAAAATCTGCATACCCAGAATCTTCTGGACATTGGGACAAAACACAAAAGCACACCAGAAGGCTTAATCTGTGGTAATCATGTCATCTGACAGATAGTCCTTGTTTCCCTTGATATGGAGACAATTTGAGAACAGCAGGCATTGCCCCACTGTGTTGATCTGTTTAGGGCCATCAAGGTTTCTTTACTCAATACTACACATGTTTCTTTGATGACTCACCCAGTCCAAAGTAATTTCTAAAAGGCTAAAGACCTGCCTGCTTGAGAGACTGCCTCTCACAGTGAATCATACTGATGCTGCTGAGATCAGCAGAGATGTAAACACTGGAATCCCATTGATATTAATGAGGGGGAGATGCAAGGATAGTGTCTTGCAAAAGGTGTCCAAAACTTCAGAACTCACTCTCCACTTTGGAGAGCCTAGATTTATTTATTCCCAGCATACAACAGACCGTATCTGCTGATGAAAGGGAGGTTGGAAGGATTTAGTGTAAAATTTTATTTATATGGGGACAGTCCTTTTATCAGATCATGTTGTGTGTTTTAATTTATGGGCTAGGCACCCAGTTCCTGCTCCAAAGGTTCTTTCCACTGATTCAGTGGGCTTTGGATCAGGCCCCCAGAGGACAGGATGAGAGCCTTTATAGCATATACAATAAAGTGACATTACAGGTTTGTGTGCTACATACACTGAAGTGTGTCAGAAGTTAACTATAGAGCAGGTACAAATACAGGACAGAATTAAAATTGTAATTACAGTGGGAAACACCCCCAAAGAAGAGCAAATATATTGAATGTAAATTGACTATTGTAATACCTGGACATAGTTTCCATATGAGCTGTCCCTCTTGGATTTAGCAGCACAGGCTCTTTCAGTTTCACACTGAAGACGAAACCTCATCTGATTATTGCTGGAGCTTAGGGTGCAGCCAAAGAGATGCCTTGACAACCCAGGCAGGCCCTTTTAAAGATATTGCTGTTAAATGAGTCACTTGAAATGACTTGATATCAGCTTGTGAGTTGAACTTTAAACTAAAGGGCCCTTTAACTTTTATTAGGGCAATTAATCCTTTTATAAGTCTCAAAATAAAATCATTCATTGAGGTGTCACCAGGGGGAAAAAGGAAAGTTACTTTCCTTGTGATTCTACACTAGCATGGTAGTGTATTGCATCTCAATTCACAGCAAGTTCTATAAGCAACTAACAGCTTTGTGATTTATTCCACAGAAGACACTAGCTGTATTCATGGGGGAAGATGCACCAAAACCAAATTCCTTTGCCTCTCTCCACAACATCCTTTTCAGCTTTGCTGAACACACCCCATCCCGATGCATAATATTCCCATGGAATAATGAAATGACACAGAAATGTAAAAAGATCAGATGCTGGAATCATTCTACAACATACAATAATAACCCACTCCTTTCACCTCCTCACTATTTCTCCCCAAACTAGACCAGTTTTACCTGTGATAAATAACATCTTGTTTCTCTATTTGCATTTTAATGTCTTGTTTACCTTTGGGGAGTCTCTGGGTACAGAACGTTATAAGTAGCTTTAGCCTTAATTTCTTAAATCACTCCATAACAGTATGTTTTTTTCCAAAATCTGCCTAACTATTAAAATGGAGAGCCTGATTCTCCAGTGCCTTGCTCCTTGTGTGTTGTCACTTATACCTGTGAAAAGTGACTCTACCAAATCAGAATTCTCCACTGTGACCGGGCATGGCCCTCCGCTCCTGTCTTCTCATATAGATAGCTATGACACCTCCAGTCTGTAACCATCACTGCATACTTTATTTGTGCTCTATCAACCACCACTCTCTTACAGCCCAGTACAACAATTCTTATTTACAGTGTTATACAACTATAAGAGAGGAGCAAGATCTCTCAATGCAGAGATTTCCTTTTACCCTGTCTGGCTGTCTGGCTGGCCTTTCTCCCTCCTTCCCTCCCTTCTCCTTGCCTTGCACTGCCTTCCTGTTCTACTCTTGCAATTAACGGGCTAATTAGTTTCTTAGCTCTCTCTGGACCACACTGGTCTAATAATTAGCCATTCCATCCCTCAAGCAGGTCCTCTCCATGGGAACTAACTGGATTTACAGTGACCAGAGTGCTAATTCAGCTGCTAGTTCTCAGCACTCTGTCACACACCTTCCTTGCTTATCTGGTGAAAAAGTTTCTCCTTTATGGGCTTTCTCTCATTTACTGGAAGTGCTGCTCTCCTGGAGTCCTTCATCATCCCCAGGGTGGCCCTCTAGTATCCCCGTATGGTGTTCACCCATTCTCCACCCACAAAAATCATATTTGTGGGTAGAGGTCACCCCCATAGTTCTGTCTTGGCTCATAGGTTTTCACACCATGGGCGACCCATTCTTGCCCACTTTGTTGTGTGGCAGGGACCACTGGCACCCCTTGCCCTCCTGGTTACTGAGGGTTTCAGGTTCTCTGAAGTCTCCAAACAGTTCCTTGGGGTACCTCCTCCTGTTGTTCAGGTGACCGGGGTTCCAATAACCACCCAACACATATCCTGCAAGAGTAATTTTGTGCCTTCTTCCTTTCCCACTCTTTTTCTTGGGGGCCTCCCTTTTCTTTACTTTCCTCCTGGCTTGTGTTCCTTTGTCTAGTGTTTTTTAACCTCTCCATGTCTAGCTTTCTCTTTTCGCTTTCCTGAGGGTTTTATCCCTCCCTGCCGGGGGTTCTGGACCCCAGCCTGCTTCCCTAATGGGAAGGGGCTTCAGTCCATGTCTAATATGATAAGGTTGGACAATGGGTTTACTACCCCCCAACCCATTACCATTTAAACTTCCCCCACACCTCCAGGGGTACCTTAGTCATAGGACAGAATTTCTTATCCTTGTGGATGCATTCAAGTCACAGCCTTGCTCCTGGGAGCATCCAGTGGACCTTCACCAGTTCCTTCTTGACTAGTGAACAGGCTGAGGCACTAGAATCCACTAGAATCTTTCGACACCTCCTTTCCACCTTTACAGAAACAGTGGGTAGTTTCTTTTTCTGTCCCTGCCCAAATGCATAACTCTGCAAGCCCACATTCCATGTCAGTTCAGTCTCTGTTTATGTGTCCTTGATGCCCTCACCAATAACAGACAATACCCTTAGTCCTAGCTGGGGTCCCCTATGTTCTTCTCTCTTCTTCTTTGTGACCATTCTGTCAGTGATTCTCTGACTCACATCTCCAGCTCTGGCCCCTTGCCCTGTCAATCTTCTTTCCTGAGGATGTCAGCCTGTACAAGTTGTTCTGTGAGCTTAACCGCAGCGCCTAGGGACACTAGCTGATGCTTCCTGTCCCATACCCAGATACTCTCAGGGATGCACTGAGAGAACTGTTCTAAAACTTTTGCTGGTACTTTTCAGTAGATAAGCCCACTTGATCTAGGCTGGCTGCCTTAAGCACATCATAGTTCTATGCTCACTCGTCACTTTGATCCATGTAGGCCACCAGAGCTTCCCTAGTCAAGTGGGGTGCTAGGCATAGGGTTCAGGGTTCTAGAAGGGCTGGGAAGAGACACTCACCAGTGAGAAGCCAGCAGGCTTGCCTGCTTCATCCCAGGGGGAGTGCTGGGCAGAGCTGGTGCAGACAAAGAATGCCTCAGTCCTAAACCAGAACACACATATATATCTGGAGGGAAATTTTCCAATGAAACTTTTTTTTATTGGAAGTTGTGGTTTTGTATAAATTGACAGTTTCTGCTGGAGAATGTTGATTTCAATGACAAATTTTTAATGTGTTTCAAAATGATGCATTAGAACATGTTCCATGTCAAACTATTTTGTTTCATTGCTTCTTTTTGAAATGTCCAAATGTTTAATTTTGATGAAAAATAAAAGGTTGAAATTGTTTGTTTTCACATTTCCAAATTGAAATGCTGTGGAAATTTTTGTTCAGTTTAAATGTTTGATATTTTGACTTCTTTTCCCAGTCTGGGATGCAAACAAATGTGAAAATATTGGAATTTCCCACTGGACAGAAAATCCATTTTCTGACCAGCTTCTGTAGCTTAGCTATTGACAATATGAATGGGCTGACAGATCAAACAGGAAACTATGTCTCAATGTGATCGAAGAGACGACGTCGCTCCTGCCCAGCAATCTTCGGTGCCTTACAGTGCTTTGGTTGGAGCAGATCCCGCCTGGGTTGCTCACGAACAGCCTTCCAGCAGGCAAGCCACACCCTGAGCATCTGGGTGTAACTGAAGACTGCCAGTTACCCCCTGGCTTTTACCTGGTTATACTGAAGGGTGACCCCAACACACCTTCAATCTCAGATTTCCCCCCAGAAATATATGTCCTATACTGCCCTGCCCTCTCCTGGGAAATAGAAGTTCTATGAAGTCGGTTATTTCTTTAGTAGAAATAATAATAGGCGCACAACTTGCCAGTTCAAGTGGAGTTGCCCGATACTTCAATTTAAGCAGACTGGATTAGCTAAAATAACAAAACACGTTTATTAACTACAAAGAGATAGAGGTTAAGTGAGAATAAGTAATGAGGCATAAAAGTCAGAAATGGTTACAAGAAAAATAAAGATAAAACTCAAATGATGCCTAACTTAACAAACTATGTTAAATTCAAAGCCAGGTTTTCTCACCATATGCTTTCAGCAATCTTACTGAGCAAATTTTTTAAGTCAGGACCCATTCTCCAGTCCATTGGCTGATTACTTTGTCCCTTCAGGTGCAGCAAATGGGCAGAGAGAGCGAAAGGGGTATCTTGGGGTGTTTGTCCCTCCTTTTTATAGATTCAGTCCCCCTCTTGAAAAAAACATCTCCAGCTGGGTACCAGGAGACAAAAAAATCTATGGGGAAAGATGTTCCCCGCTCCTTTTTTTCTGACCTATTTGAACTGCGTTTGTTTCCCTTCCTGCTTGATTACTCTGTTTACAGCTTAAATGCAAATTAAGCAGAGCACACATTGCTCTGTTTAGAACAGACCTGTTTGCCAAGTTCTGTTTGGAACATGTGTTAATAACACCATACAGTGGAATCTTATAGCTTCACATACAATGTTGCCACACATATTTTATCAGGAAGATAACGATCAGCAAATAATTATGAGATGCAAGACAGAAGTGAGGTTCTTACCCACGAAAGCTTATGCTCCCAATACTTCTGTTAGTCTTAAAGGTGCCAAAGGACCCTCTGTTGCTTTTTACAGATTCAGACTAACACGGCTACCCCTCTGATACTTGAGTTTTTAAATGATACCTCATAAGACATACTTTGTACAAAGATTATTACAATAGCGTGTAGGGTGTGAATATAAGGGTACATTCTGTCACAACAACATTGCCTAGACCTACCACTCCCATAAAGTTACATATCTTTGCACTGAAAAGTTAGTATGTTAATATCCCCCTCACAAATATTTACTCATATACACCTTTCAAAAATAGCACAGTGCATTGGTATAAATCTCTGTGTTTCTGTGATAACATTAAAAATTAAATGATTAATAGATGTTAAGGTCCAAAGGAACCATCATGACTTTCTAGTCTGACCCCTTGCATAACACAGGCCCTGGAATTTCACCCCATAATTCCCACACCAAGCCCCTGGCACAAGGGGCACCGTCCAATTCTATGTGACCTCTGTATTATTTCTAGTGGTGGTCATTTTAACAGACTGAGATATAATTTGCAATTCAAAGCTATTAATTCCATTTTCTTTGGCCTCACCTGGCCTCTAGAGCATGGCGGTCACAGTTCGGGAGCTGCTCAGGACTGCAGCCTCTTGCAATTGTTTGAGATGGGAATTTGACACATAAAGTCAGTACTGGCCAAACTTTGACCCCAAGTTCAAAATGCAGTTGGATTTTCAGCCCCTCTTGAGATTCTTTTGCAGTGACCTTTTGATAGAAAGGGGACTTAAAGCAGCAGCAAAAGATCCCCAAGCATAGCCAGCCGTACACTATCCCTGTTTTGCTACCCCTTCCTTCCAGCATAAGGGGCAAGGGCAGGGAAGGGACATGTCAGGTCTGGTGCACGACATACGCCATTGATCCTGATTGGCAGCAAGGTCCCTTTAGGGCTGTTATCTTCTAGTGCAAGTTAGAGCAGCTCCTATCCAGGACTGGCTCCAGGGTTTTTGCTGCCCCAAGCAGCGGAAAAAAAAATTGCGATCGGCGGCACTCCGGCGGCAGCTCCACTACGCCACTTTCTTCTTCAGCGGGAATTCGGCAGCAGGTGCTTCCCTCCGAGAGGGACCTGCGCCGAATTGCCGCCGAAGAGCCCAACGTGCCGCCCCTTCCCCTTGGCCGCCCCAAGCACTTGCTTGCTGGGCTGGTGCCTGGAGCAGGCCCTGCTCCTATCACTTGCACCAGGAGCCAGTTCAGCCCCCAGGATCACAAAGGGTGGAAAGGTGGTATAAAGCCCTCTATATTCCAATCCTGGTCATACTGAGTGCTAGCCTGGGGCATCTGGGAATTCTAGCCCCAGATCTTCAAACCTTGGGATTGATCTTTCAGAGCACTGAGCACTCTGGCCCCGGTCCAGCAAAACACTTAACTTTAACTGAGCTTAACTTTATCTGCATAAGTAGTCTCATTAAAGTTAATGGCACTACTCCCATGCTTAACTTTTAGTACATGCTTAAGTGATTTGCTGCACTGGGGCCAGAGTGCTTGGTCCCTTGCAGGATTGCGTTCATAATGAGATTTGCTCAGCACTAATAATAAATAGATAGATTCAAGTTGTACTGTTGGCATCTGGATCCAAATGGAGAATCTGTCTCCTAAGTTGAGCAAAGAAAGGGGGTTTGAATCCATGGTTTTGATTCCACCCACTATAGAGATGAGTCATCTGGGAGGTTATTTTCTGGATTTCCCATAGTTTGTATATATTCAGATCAGGCGCATCTCTGGTGATAATATCCTTAGAAAGACAAGACCTCATAGCCAGGCTGCCTTAGAAAATGCTTTCGGTGACTAAAGTCACTTTATTGCTCCGTTGGGATAATGTCTTGCTCCTTGTTAATCAGTTTTGGATTTAGCTTTTGTTACAGACAGAAAATCAACTCATCATACAAATTCAAAACCATAAATTGGCCTGTGGGCCCCGCTCACATAGGGACCAGTTCAATTCCCACAAACACACTGGGGAGACTCCTAATATTTTAGTGGGAGTTGGATCAGGCCCATAGTGGGGCAATGCTAGCCTCAGACTTGATAAATAGATAATCTTCAACTTTGGATTGGGCTGGTTCAATCAAATCTGGGGACTTCTACAAAACCATGTGAAGAGAGGGTCTCTTGTTTGAAGGTGTGATTTTAGCCATCTTCCCTATCCAAGCCTCAACGCCATGTCCTTTGGAGGTGCATGGGATCATTCTCACAGGGAAACCAGTGGTGAAGTGGGATAGGTAGTGTGTCCTCCTATGGGGACAATGGGCCACATCCTAAATTGTAGCCAAAAAGCACCCAGCATAGCTGAGGAGGAATCATCAGACCAGTCCCATAGAGAGTAACTTGATGGCTGCTCTCAGTTGCTGTGGCTGCTAATGTTTCAAAGAGGCCATTATGGGGGGTGGGGGGTTCTCCAAGGCACAGGGACACACTGGCATAGGTGTGGGAAGTAGAGGTGTGGGGGGTGCTGCAGCATCCCCAGGTTTTATGCGGGGATGTGCCCAGGGCTCCACTTCCCGGTGTGGGTCCCAGGGGGCGACCCCGTGCCCCGCTCCCCAGCTGCTGGCTCTGTGCCAGGGCCCTGCTCCTGGCCCTCTGCCCGGGACTCTGCTCCCCAGCCCTGCGCCCAGGGCTCTGCTCCTGGCCCCATGCACACCCCCAACTGTGGCCACAGCCTCGGTCCCCTTATCCCTGTCCGAGTCTCCCCCCGGCACCCCCGAGGCACAGCCCTGCTCTCAGCCTCAGCTCAGGAGGGTGGTGGGGGGGTGGTAAGGGGGCTGGCTTTCAGCACCCTCACTACTAAAAATGTTCCAGCACCATTGCACCCTGGCACACTTCCTTTCCTCTAATCACATAATTGCACCAGTCATAGGAAAGGCATGACCTTATGATGGCTCTGCATCACCCAAATCATGGGAGAATCTCTAGTGGCCAGTTATGCCAGCGTTAGAGCATTTTTGCACTAAAGGAACCATGAAAATTTGCGTAATGTAGCTTAGTTTTAGGGCGTATGACCATCACTGTTTGGAACACAAAGATTCAGATACCATGATGCTAAACACAGGATAGATAGATAGATAGATAGATAGATTATCAACTTGGGGATATACACAGGTAGGAAGTTCAGCACATGAACAGGACAACATGGGAGGAGATCGCATGTTTCTTGTTCTCTGATTCGTTCAGTATTTGAGCAACCATTATGCTTTGCTTGAAAAGGTATTTTCAGGTCTGTCTGAGGCCTTGTCCTTAGCAAAAACAAACACCATCATAAATAGAGGAAGAATATCACTCCGCAGGTGGAAGAGGTGACAATACTTTGAAAGCTTTGGGGAAAAGTGGAGTTTGGATAGGTTTTCTGGTTAAACTTGTTTGGTGATACAGGAAGAGCAGGATACTCACTTGGTGTAAATAGATGTACTTCCTGGTCTAAATGTTTTGCCCCAGTTCTGCTACTCAGTATTAGAAGTTTTCTAGTAACTAATGTACTTTTATGTGTGAAAGCAGCATTGTGGTGCAGATTTCAGCTATGTCAGATGACTTTCACTTGATTATGTTATTGCCTTTCCCTGCCAACAATGGGGCCTTCTGAGACCTAATAAACAAAAATTTAACATAGTCTTTGAATCAAAGATATGATCTTATTTTGCCTTATCTGAAACTGAAAGCTACTTGTGGATTCTCTGCACACTTCCCTAGTTATAATCACATGTTAAACTCTAGAGTCAGGATAGCAGCTGATATTACTTTGTGCTTTAATGCAAATAACGAAAGACAAAATAAACACATTTCCTTCCTTGCACGTTTCCAAACAGCCAGGGATATGTGTTCATATGCCTGAACTTTATTAATCTCTGTGTATTTTTTCTGATGTCAGTGGAACTCTGATGACTTTGTATCACTCGACAATTGCTAGTAAATTAAGTCTAGAATTTGATTTGAGCTTCTGTAGAAAATCCTTCATCTCTATGTTAAAGGGGACTACAGTTTTTATTAGACCTGTCTGAACTTCTGTTAGGAGAAGATAATGAAACAGGGTGAATCAGAGAGAGTAACAAATATATAGTAATTGGACATGAATCTTTTAAAAATACCACATATCCTAGAAGGCAATCGTCGACCAATAGCAACATGATTTTTGGCTGCTAATAGGAGAAAATTATACTGTGACTTTTGTACTCAAGATGTCCCAAAACATTTTACAAAATAATAATTTAGAAATTTTAGATAGTTCCTCTGTTCACTGTGCAGAGGAATATCATTCCTATATTTCATTGCAATACTGAGGAGCCTAACATTTTCTTATTTGCATACTTCTAGAGAGTATGAGGTGTCAGTCCCCCAATATTACAGACACAAGTTGGCTGAAGTAATGTCTTTTATTGGACCAACTTTGGTTCATGAGAGGGACAAGCTTTTTAGCTTACACGGAGCTTGACCTGAAGAAGAGTTGGCCCTCAGCCCCCTGGTCTCTCTTGTTCTAGAGAGATCACTTTTGCACAGACTGAAAGTACATCTTGTCATGAGTAGATGGGAGTGCAGACACATTGTTTTGTTTCTTTAAGGCAGTGTGCGCCTGGGGGTACAAAGAGATCTTCCACGGGGTACAGCAACTCAGATAGATACTGAGATTGCCTATTTTTACAACAGGCTACATAAAAAGCACTAGTGAAGTCAGTACAAACTAAAATTTCATTCAGACAACTTGTTTATACTGCTCTATAAGCTATACACTGAAATGTAAGTACAATATTTATATTCCAATTGATTTATTTTATAATTATATGGTAAAAATGATAAAATCAGCAATTTTTCAGTGATAGTGTGCTGTGACACTTTTGTATTTTTATGACAGATTTTGTAAGCCAGTAGATTTAAGTGAGCTGAAACTTGGGTATGTAAAACAATTAAGACTCCTGAAAGGGGTTCAGTAGTTTGAAAGGTTGAGAGCCACTGCTTTAAGGCACAGTAATAGATCCTGCAAACCTTTCATTTCTTTGTGGGAAGTGTCTACATGGGGAAATTAAGTAGCACAACTACAGTGGAATAATTATTCTGCTCCAACTTTTCCACTATAGCTCCTTGTGTGGACAGTGCATTCCAGAATAAAAGTGTCTGTATTTTGGAATAATTTTCCACTATTGTTATGTTGGTCAATTTTCCTGTGTAGACTAAAATATACAAAATCGGGCTCCTCCCAGTCTTTTTGGCCATCGTAGTCAGGTGCAAATTCTTGTCTTGGGGGAAGCAAGACACTAAATCAACTGAACTCTGAAAATACAGATATTTTACGTTACAACATAGCTGAGGGCCATATGTTTAAAAGTAGGAATGTGTTTGTGTTCTTTGATGAATTTTCCCAGAGATACTGGGCTACATTCTAATCTCCAATACCGTAGTCTGAATTTGGAGTAAATGCATTGATTTCAACAGAGTTACTCAGGATTTATACCAGTAGAATGATCTTAAGATCTGTCCTATTCTGCCCTTGGCTAAAATTTGTTGGAAGAGCTGAGAGTTTGCCTTATCTCTTTCAGGAATTAGTGTACCTGACACTTTGTAAAATTTTCATGTATTTATTGCTTTTTCATTTACCATCTGTAATTGGCTTGTGCTTGTGGTTTATTATTTGTCTTAAGTCCTCTCCATTATGATTGTCTTACTATTGTGCCTAATGCTCTGGAAAGGAGGAATTGATGCTTAATGTTTGAGGAAGAGATACTCATTCATGATACCTGTGAAAGAGAGTTAACAGAATGCTAAAACTAATTATCTCAGCTCTATTTGACTCCTCCTGACACTGTATATTTAATAGCTGGTTGTGGATTCTGCAGTTTCACACTGCTGCTGTTACACAAATATGTTAATGGAATAGAAATAAAAACCCCTGTAATAAAAGCCAAGGGGGCTTTACATTTCCCACAGGAAAAAAATAATGCCATGCCTCTATTTTGTAGAACTGAGGCCCTGGTTCAGCAAAGAACTTCAGCACATGCTTAATCTTAAGCCTGTGAGTAGTCTCAGTGAATTCAAGTTCAGTGTGCAGTGTTCACATGTGTTCCAGTATACAGGTGCACTAGTGGGGTATAGGATACCAGTGCCCTTTCCATACCCATTTTGGAAGAGGCATGAATTAGTCCTAAATAAGGAAGGCATGTCAATCCACAAAAGCAGCAATTGTCATTGATTAAATGGGGAAGGAGAAATTTATGATAAATTACAACGTAGTTGCCGTGGACTCACCAAAGACAGTTTTTTGTTGTTATTTCTTGGGATGCTATTTTTTTAAAGCACGGTTGTATTACAGCATGTTTTCACAAAATGATTTGGCACTGAAATTCCTTATTTATCCTTTTTAAATGAGGTTGACCTAAAATCTCGGTGCTGCAGAATGTTAATGTTGCTGGTTTCCTTAACTCCCACGCTGATGGGCTTAGGCAATGGTGCTAATTGCAAGATTTTACAATCATTACACTTCTTTTTAACTCCTGAAAGCTGGGATCGTAGCTCAGCTTTATGTACATACTTATGTTCCCTTGAAGTTAATGGGACTCGTGCTTTCCTGAATCGGGGCCAATAATAGGCCAAAGCAAAAAGCTGGATCCAAACATCACTGACTTTTTGGGATCCTCTGTGGCAGGTTCTGAATTTTCCACCTTGGATCCCTCTCCAGTTATAGCAGATGCTTTTTATAGTGGTTGTGCAAATAATGTTTCTTTCATTTCTGTTTTCTTCCTTGTGGCAAGTTAAATATGTGCATTAAAAATATAGTAATCATATTCCCCGACCAGCTAGCTTGGTCCTCTAATCAGCTCCTCCCTCTCATTTGAAAGCTCAGAGCCCCTCATTCACCCCGACCCAAGTTACATTTGGAAAAGTCAACTCCAGCATGCCTTAAGGAATGCATACTGGCAGCTTTAATGCTATTTGAAAAACTTCTCCGTAGACACTGGAAGGAAAGGCCCTGACTCCCTCCTCTCTCTCAGTTAGAATCAACTAGTCTCTTCACAGGTAAGGAGGGGAAAAAAACACCCACTGCAGTACAGGTAACTGAGTCATTACGAATCATGAGAATTTTTGCAAGATAAGATCTATCCCTAATGGCTCAACCTACTCAGTCTGCACTAGGGTTGTCAACATTGTATTTCAAAAATAAGGGACTGATGTTGATGATATTATTATTAATTAATTAATTATTATTATTATTATCAGGAGGAGGGATGGGGTGAATAATAATAATATAATCATCATCATCAATCAATAATAATAATAATAGTAAGCAGTACTCACCTACATTCGCCAGGGGGATTTCTTGCTGCTTTCTGCAGCACTCAGCAACTCCCGAGCTTGCTGAAAAAATAAGGGACATCTCTTGTAGTAAGGGATTGTTGGCAACTCTACAAGCACAGATCCTACTTGCTGTGGTATTTGCCCTCAGCTGGCACCTTCCCCATCCCACACATATAGTGCAGCTCTATCACTCTCTCTCCCACCAACCCCTGCCCTTTTCATTCTTACCTATTCCTCTTTTTCCTTTGGGGTTAGTTATAATGGGGATGAGCCCAAGCCAAAACCCATGATTCCAACACCTTGGGTTTGGGACTGAACCTGTAGTTTGTGGTTCAGCTTATCTCTATCTCTTTCTTTTTTTCCTCAGCTGAAATTCTCTGCGGGGGCAAGTGAAGCTGTAGACTAAAACTTAAGTGGGTGCATATTCTTGGTGCTGTTCAGGAGGTAATTTTTCCATCAAGTCTTACTTCCTCTCTTATGTTCATGAAGGGTTCTATGTACTGTAATGAAAGTAACAATCCAAATAAAGCAATTGTTTAATCTTCTTTTGAATTGTGCCAGATTCTTAGCTAGAGGAAGTCTGTGTAGCTCCGTTGAAATCAATGGACTTGTGCCCATGTACACCAGCTGACAATCTGATGCATGTGTTGCACTTGGGCCAGATCCTGACACCCCTATTCAGGTTGAGCAGTACCTAATTTTGTGAATAGTCTCTGTCAAATCAGTGGTAGTATATGTGGAGTAATGTACTACTCCCTGGGAGTAGGAGTCATAAAATCATAGGATCATAGATTAGGGTTGGAAGAGACCTCAGGAGGTCATCTAGTCCAACCACCCGCTCAAAGCAGGACCAACCCCAAGCTTATAAGCTTGCCTTTGGTGAGAAGAATTACATAGCACAGTTTCTTTCCAACACTGCTGAAGATTTGAATTCTCTTTGCACACCATCCTTGTCTAGCTGTTAGAGGAAAAGAAAGATGTTGGAGATATCTATAAATCATATTAAGGCTACAGTTTTCATTACACATGGCAAAAATCCTACAATAGCCTTATGAAATATAATACCTTCAGATATCATGTAATACAGCACAAGGTGCATGTAAAACCTAGAATTATAAGGTCATTATGAAACCTCTATATCTACAGAGTGCAAAGAGAAATGGCATCCAATTTTAATCCACGGTTTACAATTGAAATTCTTTCTTGAGATGAAGACATTAATATTTTGATAGTAAGAGGCCATTTTTCAGTAGCAATCACAGATTGCCAGTAAAAGATAATGCTTCCCTAGTGGACTTGCTTTCTACAATAAGTCTACCCCATACTAATAAAATCCCCAGAAAGGCAATGGTTGATTTTGTAGTTTGCAGGAGAAAAAAAGAGAGAGCTGGGAAAACTGTTTGAAGTGAATAATTCATTTGATTTATTTCACTCCTTTCCCTGATCACAAATTATCTGCAAACTGACAGGTTTTATTTTTTTAACAGATTAGTTTATTATTCAAAATTGTTCAATGACCCCTTGGAGCACATTGGGTTGTTAGTGAATTGTTCACTTTATGATGTTATAGTGACCTAAGTCACATGTTATTGTTTTGCTCCCTGAATGGATGACTGAAAGTGCCCATAAATATAAGAAGGAAATATCCGGCACAATGAGTCTCACAAACACATATCTATATGAGACCGACATTCCTAAGACTGGTTTCAAAGTAGCAGCCGTGTTAGTCTGTATCCGCAAAAAGAACAGGAGTACTTGTGGCACCTTAGAGACTAACAAATTTATTTCAGCATAAGCTTTCGTGGGCTACAGCTCACTTCTTCAGGTGCCTAAGACTGGCACCATCTATGTGGGTCCCCTCTCACAAATACTACAGGCAAGTGGGTTACCTAAGGGCCCCTGGACTTTGTCCAGCAGAAGGCTGCATTGTTAGCTTAACAGGAACCACTCTTCATTTCCATAACATGGAACAGTTTTCAATCACACCCCATTGTTAATTCAGGCTAAGGGGCTGTTTAATTGTGGTATAGGTGGTTGGGCTCAGGCCGGAGCCTGAGCTCAAATGTCTGCACCACAATTAAACATCCGCTTAGCCTGAGCCCCGCGAGCCTGAGTCAGCTGACAAGGGGCTAGCATCAGGTTTATAACTGCAGTGTAGACATAGCCATAGAGACCATGAGCTTGTTTACAGTGTGCTGAGCTGTGAACTACGGGGGAGTGAATTGCAGAGCTCACCAAAGCAGTGTGAACTAACTGCCCTGGGTGGACACTGTGGGCACAAACTAAAGGTTACTTTGTTTGTGTTAACGCAGTCCTCTTTCAAGCAGTATTATGTTAATGTAAACTAGATACCTTTTAGTTAACGCAGCCTCCACACAGGGTACATATTGGGTTCCGGGAAGTGGGCGGGCGGAAGCCCGCCCACTGCTAAAGGATCCCCCCCCAGCCTAAGGGGAGGATCCACAGGGCCTGGAACTCAAATAATTACGGGGGACAACTAATGCAAAAACAGGGACAGGAGTGTGGTCAAAGGGTCAAAAGAAGAGAACCAGACGGGGAGTTAGGCTGCAACACTTTGGTGAGCTCTGCAATTCACTCCCCTGTAGTCCACACTCCAAATGCAGTGTACACATAGCTCAAGAGCCAGATTTGCATGTATAGTTGCATGCATACTTGTATGTCTCATTAGAGTTCATTGGCCAAATTTTCAGAGATTTGTCCCTCAGTATAAATGCCCATTTGTGTGCACTAATTTAGACATGTATATCCCTCAGCAGTTGTGCACAAGCTGCGGATATGAGTGAACGTATAGATATGTGCATGCACAAACCAGATTTACTTGGGTGCACAAGGATTTGTGTGGCTAGGCAGGACATGAACAAAGTGCATGAACATTTAGGGACATGATTCCCTGGAGATTTGGGCCACGGTGATTGCTAACGCATCACAAATACATAGATCTGAAAACCAGAAGTGACTGTTGTGATAATCTAGTCTGACCTTCTATAGAACTGTGACGTTCCCCTGGTGATATCCGGACCAGTGATCTGCTCGGTCACTCCAATCCTTGACTCTGGGAGCCAGCCTTACCTTGCTCTGCTGTGAGAACCCCCACTCCTGGGCTGTTCATGCACAGCCTCTGGCATGGAAGCTGCTCCTTGGATTGTGCAACCGAATGACACTAGCCAATATCTCCAGTCCCAGACACAACCCTAGGAACCTCCGTCTTGCAGTGCCCAGTTATGCCCGCTGGACACTGCAAGCTCATATGAGTTAGTCGATTTAACAAAGAAATTGTACCAGGCATGTTATCCCAAGGGGAATCTCTGACACACTTCAAACCAAATGCACTGCTTCAGGTAGAATAAACAAACAGATTTATTAACTACAAAGATAAATTTTAAGTCAAAGCATAACAAGTCAGATTTGGTCAAATGAAATAAAAGCAAAACGCATTTTAAGCTGATCTTAACACTTTCAGTGTCCTTACAAACTTAAATGCTTCTCATCACAGGCTGGCTGGTTGCTCTTCAGCCAGGCTCTCCCCTTTGATCAGAACTTCAGTCGCTTGTTGTGGTGTCTGTAGATTAGGTGGAAGAGAGAGCGAGAGCATGGCAAATGTCTCTTCCATTTATCATGTTCTTTCTTCCCCTTGGCTTTGTCCCACCCACCCCCTTTCAGGTTAGCATTACCTCATCACAGTCCCAAACTGGCCAAAGGAAGGGGGGTGACTCACTCAAAGTCTAACAGATTCTTTTTTTGCTGCCTAGGCCAGCGTCCTTTGTTTCTGTGAGACTCGGCTGGGTTTGTCCCATACCTGCCCTGATGAGGTGTGAACTGCCTCTCTGCTCTTGGAAAGTTATGAGGATACATTTTCAGCCTCATAACTACATACATGAAATTATAACCTATAACATTACTGTAACAACGATGCCCAGTGCATCATGAGCCTTCTGAAGACTCCCATCATGAGAAACTTTGCATTGGATACCACACAATCATATTATGAGGATAAATATGGGGGTGTAGGGTGTTCCCCGAAGTACAGAGCATCAACAATAACTCAGGCCAATTCCCTGAATTACTTCCTGCTTCAATCATAATAGCTATGGTTGAACTACAGCATGCCTGTTAGAAAAATATCAATTTTGATTTAAAAGATTTTCAGTGATGGAGTATCCACTATAAACCCTTGGTGAGTTGTTCCAACAATTAATTACCCTCACTATTAAAAATGTGCACCTTATTTCTAGTCTGAATTTGTCTAGCTTCCTCTTCCAGCCATTGGTTCTTACTACACCTTTGTCTGCTAGATTAAAACACCCTTAAAATCAAATTTCTGTTCCCCATGTAGGAATGTATAGCCTGTGATCAAGTCTCCCCTTAGTTTTCTCTTGGATAAGATAAATGTATTGAACTTGTTGAGCCTATGTCTAATCTGCAACAAAACCGCCCACAACAGCAAGGTCTACAGACTCAGGCTTGAAAAGAGCAGTGTAGATATTCGCACTCGAGCTGGAGCTTGGAACCGGGAAAGGGGAGCCCAAGCTCCAATTCAAGTGGGAATATCTACACTGCTAATTTTAGTGCCATAGCATGAGCCCAAGTGTGTAGATCTAGGCTCTGAGACTCGCTGCGGTGTTTTTTTTTTTTTTTTTTTTTGCAGTGTAGACATACCTTGAGTCTCTCACTTTTAGGCATGTTTTCCAATCCTTTAAGTATTCTCATGGCACTTCTCTGAACCCTCTACAATTTTTCAATGTCCTTCTTGAAGCGTGGACACCAGAACTGGGACACAGTGTTCCAGTAACAGTTGCATCAGAGGTTATATAACCTCCTTATTCCTGCTCAATATTCACCCGTTTATGCATCCAAGAATCATATTAGCCCTTTTGGCCACAGCATCACATTGGAAGCTCATGTTTGGCACTAAAATCCCCAAATCTTTGTCAGAGTCACTGCTTCCCAGGATCAAGTCCCCCATTTTGTAAGTGGAGCTGACATTTTTTGTTCCTAGATGCATGACCTTATGCTTGGCTATACTGAAATGCATATTGCTTGGCTGTGCTCAACTTACAAATCAATTCAGATCACTCTATACTGGTAACCTGTCTTCTTAATTATTTATCTCTTCCCCAATTTGTGTGTTATCTGCAAACTTTATCAGAGATGATTTTATGTTTTCTTCATTGATAAAAACATTAAATTGTGTTGGGCTAAGAACCAATCCCTTCTGGACCCCACAAAACACACACCTGTGGTATTATGATTATTTTTATATAAAAGATAAAGGCACCCAGGAGTCCATCTCACACACTTTTTTACCTACGGCCATGTTTTAACCATCCCTGAAGTACGTCAAAGTACTTTTATCCTGTGAAAGGATGGGCTGAATCTTTGGTGTACGAATGAGATCAAGGAATTCAAATCAAACTCTTCCTCAGTTACAATTCTTTTACTTTCTAATTGGGAAAAAAAACACCTTCGAAGAACTTGAAGTTGTTAATGCCCATCAGCGGTGAACCATACAAATCACTACTCATCCTTCCTGCTTTGAGTTTGTTTGTGAGAGACAGTTCATTTCTCATAGAATATTCATGCAGACTTTATTTTTGCCGATGCTTGTAGCTAACCAGCTACTACATTTTGCATGAATACTCATAAATAAGAAGAGACAAGTAGCTACAAGACTGAGAGAATGAATCAAGAGCTTCTTTCCTGAGGCAAAGAAGGATGCGGCATAGGTGAAGTCCTGAATTTTCTGTCCTTTGGTTAGTAGCTCCATTAGCATGGATGACAATGTAGATGACGTTCTTCCAATGGTTTTCAGCGGTACAGTTACTTCATTTGTAGATTATGCCAGTGTGACTGTGGGTGTAACTTGGGAAAGGAAGGAGAAATGACTTAGTATGTGGAGTTATTTTTTCTGATATTATGCAGTCCTCAAAGCTCGCACCCTGATTACTCAGTATGAAGAGACAAAGGGATCTCAAATATATATTTTTCATAAAGATGTTTCCAAATGAATGGAGAATCACACACATTACATCTTAGGTGTGAAATCCTGCTCTTATTATAGTCCATGGGAGTTTTGCCAATGACTTCAATGGGGCCAGTATTTTGCCCTGTATTTTGGAATACACAGCATACTTAATTATCCAATTCAGTCTCCTATGCTCCTTCTTGAATTATTACAACTTGCAACAGGATCCACGACCCACCCCTCTTTCTGGGGCCCGCTTGCTGCCCCCAATAAGGCTCAGAGAGTCTTTATTTACTTAAGGTTATCCCACCACCAGTGTCTATCAATATACAAGCTTTACAGGATTAGTCACCTTCTTTACAGGCAGAGTCAGCCTTCAGCTAGGAGGCCTCCAGTTCCCTCCCTGACTGACTTCTCCTTGGCTGCCCCCAGCCTTCTGGCTTCCTCCCAGTTCTTGGCTTGTCAGACCAGCAGGTGTTGCCAATCCTCAGGCCAGCATCAGGCTTTTTCCATCAGCCCCAGTCTGCTTTTCCTGATCGGAGCTGACTGAGCAGGGGTTAAGTAGGTGCTTTTGCACCAGCACCCTGCTACATACCTCCCCCTTAAGCTGACGCCGGGCCTGATCTTACTTGGCCCCGTGTTCCTCGGCCTGAGGTTTTTCTCTGGGGACGGCCCCCCTGCCCATCTGGGTGGTTCCTGGGCTCAACCCTGTGGGGTTCTGGCATGACGCACCCACAAAAGGTGCATTGGGTTAGGGTGGGTTAGGGGTGGGCCCAGAGGTCGGCACACCAGTCACAACCTTGGGCAGGTCACCCTGGACGTTCTCTTTCCTTCCCTAGATGGATCGTCACCAACAGCCCCGAGGCTGCCCATGTCTCCGATTTGGGGCCTCCGCCTATTGGAGTTTGGGCCTCCCCTTTTGGGTTCCTACCCTCTGAACTTTCTTCAGCTTCTCTTCCCCTATCACGGGGATTCCCTCCCCTGGGTGGTCCCGTCCTGGGACCTCCGTTCCCTCATCGGTCACTTCCGTAGGGTCTCTATCCTGGCTATGTTGTCTAGAGTTCCTATCCTTTTCCCCTTGAAGTTGTGGCGACTCCCCTTTCTCAGGGTCCACCCCCGTATGGGCCTTGCCCCCTCCCTCCAGGTTCTTCCCTCTTGCTTTCTCTGTTGGTCTCCTCCCCGTGCCCTCTTTCCCTTTTGGGGAAGGGTTCCAGTCCAACCACAGGACCATGGGGTAGGGCAACCAGGGCCGGCTTTAGCAAGAGCGGGGCCTGATTCCTGGGGGCGGGGCTTGCCGCAAGCCTCCAGCCGGGATCGCCGGGCTTGGGTCCGGCCTGGAGCCGCTCGGCGGCACCGGACCCGAGCCGTGGGGGCCAGGCCCAAGCCGAGCTGGACCCGAGCCGCAGGGGCCGTGCCAAGCTGGACCCAAGCCGTGCCGCAGGGGCTGGGCTGGAGCTGAGCCGGGCCGGAGCCGCTGGGGCCGGCGCGCTCGGCCAGAACCGGGGCTGGACTGGGCCGCACCCCCCCGGAGCCCTTCTCGCACCCCCCTGCTACCCCAGGTTACCTGGTGCTGCCTGCCTGCCCCTGCTTCTTTTCAAACTTCCTGCGAACCTCTGATTCGCGGGAAGCAGGGGAGGGGGAGGAGCAGGGGGTGGAGTGTTCAGGGGAGAGGAGGAGGGGGAAGTGAGCTGGGGTCGGGGTGGAGAGCTGTGGCGCGGGGCCCTCTTAGCGTGGGGCCCAATTTAGCCGAATCGGCCTAAAGCCGGGCCTGAGGGCAACCCCTCTATTACCTCCACCCGATTCCAGGCAAACATTCCCTGCACCTCCAGGGGTACCTAGGCCACAGGACAATACTCCCCATCCCCGTGGATGCATTCCACCAGCATCCTTTCCCCAGGGATAAGCCAATGGAGCTTGACCAAGCGCCGCTGTATGAGGGAGTGGACTGAGGCCATATCCACTAGACCCCTCTGGGGCTTTCTCCCCACCCGTATGGGGATGGTGGCTATTCCACACCTCTTCTTCCAAAAAGGCATCGGGGTCATCTGCGGGGGCCATCTTACAGAGGCTGAGGCCAGGCGCCAGGTGCCATCTCCCCCTGCAGGGCTCAGCAGTTTCTGCAGGAGCTGCTGCTGCACCGCTGCCTGTTCTTTGATAAAGTCCTGCAACGTCCGTTGTTGCTCAGCCTGCCAAGCCAGTAAAGCTTGCCTCTCCAGCTGGTGGGACTGCTGAAAGGCCTGCAGTGTCTTCTGCATCTCCCTGTGTTGCTCTGTGAGCCACTGCAGAGTACCCTCCATCTCTGGGTCGCCAAACGATGTCTCTGTCAAAGGATCCCGGACAAGCCCCCCCACAACCCACCCTCTTCCTGGGGCCCTCTTGCTGCCCCCAATAAGGCTCAGAGGCTTAAGGGTTGTGCAACACCTGTGTCTTTAGTTACTTAGGGTTCTCCTACCACCAGTATCTATCAATATACAAGCTTTACGGGATTAGTCACCTCCTTTACAGGCAGAGTCAGCCTTCAGCTAGAAGGCCTCCAGCTCCCTCACAGACCCTAACTGACTTCTTCCTGGCTGCCCCCTGCCTTCTGGCTCCCTCCCAGCCTTTATAACCCTTGGCTTGTCAGGCCAGCAGGTGTTGCCAATCCTCAGGCTGGCATGAGGCCTTTTCCATCAGCCCCAATCTGTTTCCCCTGATTGAAGCTGACTGGGATGGGACTAAGTAGGTGCTTTTGCACTAGTACCCTTTTACACACCACTTTGTAAAACCAACTCTGTGTTATTTACACTACTGCTGCATTGCTGTAACTGTGTTGGTCCCAGGATATTAGAGAGACAAGGTGGGCAAGGTAGTATCTTTTATTGGACCAACCAAGACATCTGTGTAAGTCTGAAAGCTTATCTATCTTTCCAAGAGAAGTTGGTCCAATAAAAAATATTATCTCACCCACCTGATCTCTTTATTTGCCCTAAGTAATGTAAAGCATCCGGTGTATCTATAATGTTGTATAACAACATTTATTTGTCTAAAAACAGTTTGTAACCAGAATCTAATATCACTTTAACTTAAGCAAAGATGTTGGGATTGATTCACCACTATCTTGCACCTTGTGTATGCATATGGATGTGTGCAAAGTGTACATAAAATGCCCTCATTCTAACTGGGTGACATTTTACATCCACTTTGCATTGCTGTAAAGAAACAAAGTACAAGGGAGTGGAGAATGGCTTAAATCACATAAACAAAAGATACAAAAAAAAAAAAACAAAGGGAGGGAAGGCAGGACAAGGAGTGACAGTCACTGACTAAGGATGAGGAATGTTGTCCCTTCCCAGGTGATATCATATATCCCCAGGGAGAGGAAACAGTGGGCAAATCAAAGAAAGGTCATGGGATGCAAACTCAGCCATCAAAATCTGCTGTTCCCTCCATGCAGAAAACCAGTCAGCAACCCCAGGAGTTCAGGGGGCAAATTTGTTCTCAGTCCAGAGATGCCTTTAAGCATGTGCTTAACATGAGGAGGCCAATTGAATTCAATGGGAATACACATGTGTTTAAAGGTACAGAGGACACTCAATACAATCTATGGCCCTAGGCAAAACTTCAGTGTGCGAATCCCCCGCCTCATAGGCCTCGGGTGGCAGATTTGGCCTGTCCAACCCTTTGTCCTTCGGGGGCAGTTGGACCAAATCTGCCATCCTAGGCAGCTTCCCAAAAATCTGCTGCCTTTGGAAGCTGCTTAGTCTTCCTATAGCTAGAGTGGCCTCTGTAAAAGGTAAACACGCATTTCAGTGCTTTTGCTGGATTAGGATCTTGATGCCAGTCTCACTAGGGTTCAAAAAATGCAAGGAAAGAAGATTGTGCATTGCACTTGTGCCAGACAGGCTTCTACAATATAGTATAGCAAAATCCATATCCATAAACCTTGAAAATTGTTCAGCATATTACACTTTAAGTCATTACCTCTCTAATGCATATACATGTTTTGATGTCAGTAGGGTTGTGTGACATTACCCAGGGTACAATCTGGACTGTTGAACAGCTTTGTCCCCTCAATTCTCCAACTTGAGGTGCCTTTTAAACTGCTTTGCTCTGAGAACCTCTAGCATCTAAATTACTCCCAGCTATACCGTAAGAATGCTACAACCAGCCACCCTTGAAATACATTGCAGAACAACACCAGCAATTTCCCAGTCCCATATCTTCTCCCAGAAATGTGCATCTGGTACTGACCAGCTCTCCTGGACAACAAAGCTTAGTCCAACCCCCTGCTCAAAGCAGGACCAATCCCCAGACAGATTTTTGCCCCAGATCCCTAAATGGCCCCCTCAAGGATTGAACTTACAACCCAGGGTTTAGCAGGCCAATGCTCAAACCACTGAGCGATCCCTACCCCCTTTACCCCTTGCTTGTACTACAGGGATAAATCGACCTAAATTATGCTACTCCAGCTACATGAATAACGTAGCTGAAGTTATTGTATCTTAGGTTGATTTACCCTTGTGTCCTCACTGTGTTGTGTTGACGGGAGATGCTCTCCTGTTGACTCACTTTACTCTTCTTGGAGAGCTGGAGTAGTGGGGTTGACTGGAGACTGCTCAGCTATTGATTTAGCAGGTCTTCACTAGACCCACTAAATCGATCCCTGCTTCATCGATTTCAGCCATGTTGATCTCCCTGTAGTGAACACCAGTCCTTAGTAATGTCATACATTAGAATCTTATAACATTACATCCAGTGTTGCCACATATATTTTTCCAGGACAATATTTATCAGCAAATTATGAGTTTTCAAATGATACCTCAGAAGGCATACTTTATCATATCAAAATTTATCATAGTCTTGTAAAAGGGGTGAACATAGTGGTACAGACTGTCACAGGTTGCAGCTGTGTAAATGAGAGGCAGATTTGGGCCCTAGTTGCTTAACAGTACACTTATGCAGCTATGATATTTTTATAAATGAATGGTAGTAGAAAACAATCCTTGGAAGGAAAGTGTTGTAGGTTGTTATTGTAGGAAGACTTTCAGCAGAAATACAACCACCTCCATGAAATAGAAAACAGGGCAGATACTGACAAGGGCCAAAAGATCTGCACTGAGATGTTTATTTAATTATCTAGATACTGATTAGGGGCTACATTGTGGAGTTTCCACAAGCTCTGAAGAAGAGGCAGCACCTAGTTGCAATATCCTAAAAGCAGACCAGGGACCAAAATTATCTGTTTCATCCTTACTCCAGAGAAGTAAGCTTCACTATAGTGCCGCTGACTTCCTCTACTGCATCCGCTCAGCAAAGCCAAGGCTCCTCCCAAACACAGCACTGCTCACCCACATTGAAGAAAATGAAGGGTCATGGTCTATTGTCAGCTGCTCTCCCCTCCATGCAAGGGAGAACTGTATGCCCCCTTGCTTCCTTACTCAGAAGTGTAAAGCAGCTCATGACCGAGTCTTAAATTCTATTAAACATTTATGAAGACTTCCCAAATTCTAAAATAGCAGCTGCAAATACTTTTGACAAACACATGGTCTTTTTTAACACCAATACCCACCAATGAACTACAGCAGGACAGAAATTATGGCCGTTATTCTTAATTCTGGAAGATGCTCAGATACCGTGGTGTTGGCTGTAGTATAAGAAACCATTGTTTTCGTTTGTGTTTGTACAGCGCCTAGACAATGTGGTCCTGGTCCATGACCAGGGATCCTAGGCTCTATGATAATACAATAATTAATAATTGAATGAATAAATAAATAAGTCACAGAGACATTAATGTTAGAAAGGTTTCAGAGTAACAGCCGTGTTAGTCTGTATCCGCAAAAAGAAGAACAGGAGTACTTGTGGCACCTTAGAGACTAACAAATTTATTAGAGCATAAGCTTTCGTGGACTACAGCCCACTTCTTCGGATGCATATAAAATGGAACATATATTGAGGAGATATATATACACACATACAGAGAGCATAAACAGGTGGGAGTTAATTAATTAGTTAATTAATTAATTGGCCTCTCAGAGTTGGTAAGACAACTCCCACCTGTTTATGCTCTCTGTATGTGTGTATATATATCTCCTCAATATATGTTCCATTCTATATGCATCCGAAGAAGTGGGCTGTAGTCCACGAAAGCTTATGCTCTAATAAATTTGTTAGTCTCTAAGGTGCCACAAGTACTCCTGTTCTTCTTTTTAATGTTAGAAAGTACACTGAAGTTTGGTCTTTCGGGGGAAAATCTGGTTTGATTTCACCTTTGGCTAAACAGATTAAAAAAAAAAGAAAAGAAAATACAGCCCTGTGTAAGATAAGCCAAATTCGGATCATACCAGGATGCTTTTTTTGGTTTGTGAAGTATTAACATTTTAAGATCTGCTGCACTGGGATGTTATCACCTCATGAGCAGTTACTGTAAAAACAAGGATAAGCTTTGCATTAACTAATGTGGCTTTTTTTCCAGACTGAAATGAAACTGTTTCCTTTGGCATATTGTCATTTGGGATCATCTTTAGCAAGGGAAAAATCCTGGAAATTGACAATGTTTTAATGGACCTGTTTTTGTGTTTGTTTCAGAGCTCACGACTCTCTGCTGGCTTTTCAGAAATCTGTTAGCTCCATTCCAAACCGAAAGCTTCTGTGAAGTTATATGAATTGCCTAGCATTAAGTGGGATGTCTTATCATTGTTACCAACAGCAGAGCTGTTACTCTTGTAAGAACTCTTTTGTTTAATATCTTTATTAATGATCTAGAAGATGGTGTGGACTGCACTCTCAGCAAGTTTGCAGATGACACTAAACTAGGAGGTGTGGTAGATACACTAGAGGGTAGGGATCGGATACAGAGGGACCTAGACAAATTAGAGGATTGGGCCAAAAAAAACCTGATGAAGTTCAACAAGGACAAGTGCAGAGTCCTGCACTTAGGACGGAAGAATCCCATGCACTGCTACAGACTAGGGACCAAATGGCTAGGTAGCAGTTCTGCAGAAAAGGACCTAGGGGTCGCAGTGGACGGGAAGCTAGATATGAGTCAACAGTGTGCTCTTGTTGCCAAGAAGGCTAACGGCATTTTGGGCTGTATTAGTAGGGGCATTGCCAGTAGATCGAGGAACGTGATCGTTCCCCTTTATTTGACATTGGTGAGGCCTCATCTGGAATACTGTGTCCAGTTTTGGGCCCCACACTACACGAAGGATGTGGAAAAATTGGAAAGAGTCCAGCGGAGGGCAACAAAAATGATTAGGGGTCTGGAGCACATGACTTATGAGGAGAGGCTGAGGGAACTGGGATTGTTTAGTCTCCAGAAGAGAAGAATGAGAGGGATTTGATAGCAGCCTTCAACTACCTGAAGCGGGGTTCCAAAGAGGATGGAGCTCGGCTGTTCTCAGTGGTGGCAGATGACAGAACAAGGAGCAATGGTCTCGGAGGTCTAGGTTGGATATTAGGAAACACTATTTCATTAGGAGGGTGATGAAGCACTGGAATGCGTTACTTAGGGAGGTGGTGGAGTCTCCTTCCTTGGAGGTTTTTAAGGCCCGGCTTGACAAAGCCCTGGCTGGCATGATTTAGTTGGGAATTGGTCCTGCTTTGAGCAGGGGGGTTGGACTAGATGACCTCCTGAGGTCCCTTCCAACCCTGATATTCTATGATTCTATGATTCTATGAACTAAGGGTATGTCTTCACTAGCAACATTAAAGCACTGATGTGGCAGCGCTTTAACATGGCTGTGTAGTCATGGCACCAGCGCTGGGAGAGAGCTCTCCCCGCGCTGTACAAAACCCATCCCCACGAGGGGAGTAGCTACCAGTGGTGGGATCGTGGCTCCCAGGGCTGGTGCACTGTCTACACTGCCACTTTGCAGCGTTGAAACTTACAGTTTTCAGTGGGGTGTTTTTTCGCGCCCCTGAGCGAGAAAGTTGCAGCGCTGTAAAGTGGCAGTGTAGACTAAGGATTTCACTCTGCCATGGCTAGAAGACTATTTGGTTAGTTCACATTAGTTTGCAAGTCAGTTAGGTCATTAGAAGAATACCACTGGTGTTACTAACTTCATTATGATGACAGAAACAGAACAATGAATAACAAAAGCCTTTTAAGGTATGTCAACACTTATGGTGATGTGTTGAGTACAGACACTGCATGCCCTGCTAACATGGGGTATAAATAGCAGTACATGTGTAACTTTAGCACCCTCGTGGCCAAGATGGAGTCTGCTCTGCAGGCAGCTCTGGCCAAGAGAAGGCACACGCAGGAATGCAGCAGGGAAAGTCCCTTCCACCCCAGGGGCACCTGTTCCAAACCCCCCAGAGTGAATACCCACACCCACAGGAGACCTACAGTGGATATAAGAAAGGGAAATATTTATTTACAGAGGGATGAGAGGAGAAATACAACAAGGAGAAATATAGGGGCAGCAGTAAAACAGGGTTGCATCCAAACCAAGGCCCCACAGGCCCAGTGGTAGCACAGGCTGGAAGGGCAGACACCGAGCAATGTGTCTGCACACAGGGCCAGCTCCAAGCACCAGCTGAACAAGCTGGTGCTTGGGGCGGCAGATTGTTCGAGGCGGCATTCTGCCCAATCCTAGGGCAGCCTGGCCGCTTTTTTTTTTTTTTTTGTTCCACTCCGGCCGCCCTGTACGGGCGTGGCAGCGCTCCTGCTGTAGCCCTGGCCACCCCCTTCTCTCTCTGTCCCGCTCCCTCCTCCTCCCCCACCCCAGCTGGTCCCCCTGCACCCGCGCTCCAGCCGTGGGTTTTTTTTTTTTTTTTGCTTGGGGCAGCCAAAAAGCCAGAGCCGGCCCTGTCTGCACACCGAGTTCAGGAGTCCTGAGCAAAGTTCCAGTCCAGTGTTGAGTCTTGGGTGCTCCTGGTCATCTTCGGCGCCAGTGAACTTTCCCCTAACAAATCCCTCCGGTGCCCTCTTCTGCCGCTCTCTGCAAAGCCACACAGAGCGACCACCTCCTCACTTAGCTAGCTACAGCCTCCCTCCTTGTTCCCAGTGCAGAGTCACAAGCCCAGTACTCACAGCCCCATGTAGCTCTGGGCAGCCGTGATACTGGGTCCAGCTCCGGCCTGTCCTTCTCAGGCAATTCCTCCCTGGAGCAGTGCTCCTCCTGGCTCCTGTCCTGGGGTGTCCCCGATCTGCCACCCTGTCCTTCCCAGGCTTCAGGCAGGTTCTCTGCTGCTTCCTTTGCAAGGGCCTGTGGGCTGCTGCCTCTCTCTCCCTCTGAGCTCCAGAGCCACCCCCTGGAGTTTCCCTCCTTTTTTTTTACTCTCCCCCCCCCGCCCCTAGAAAAAAGATTTAAAGGGGCCATGCTCTCTAAACCCCAAAGGGGTTACACATGGTGAGGCACTGATTCAGCAAATAGAGTACAGACATGCCAGAACCCTAGAGTATACACCGAGCACGGCTCTCTACATGCCCAAGCAGGGCCTCCCATGTCTACAATGCTATTTTTAGCAGTGTAGTGTCCCACTGCCTCCCTGCTCCTGGAGTCTTTCCCTGCCATTGTGAAACACTCCAGCAGTGGGGTAGGACTCTGGAATAAGAGAGGCAACAGTGAAAGGCTCCAGCAGCTACCAGCAGTACCACAGTGAACACACAGCCTGCTTTTCACTGCATCATATATCTACATGTGCCCTAGATGTCACTGTCAGTGTTCATTTTAGCTACCAGTACAAAGAGCTTCAGTAAGTTAAACAGGTCACCTAAAAGTTCAGCCCACAATTTTCACACTTGCATGCCTATAGTTGGACAACTAAAGTCCTCTTTAGGCCCCTAAATAAAAGTGGTCTAATGTGCCGCTATTACTGAAGTCAAAGGGAAGTTGTACATGCTTGGTGACTAAAAATCAGGCTGTTTCTATTTAGAGGTCTAAATAGGAATTAAGGGTTGAGATCTCAAAGCCATCAATAGGATTTGGACATATGTTCCATTAATAGAGCTGGGTGAAAAATAGTGCATTTTTTGGTGATTTTTTTTCAAAATTTGTCATGAAAAGTTTGGGTCAAAAATTCCAAAAAAATCAACCATCAATATCACATTCAATAGCGATTCAATGAAATGGAAAATAGGTGGGTAAAGATTTCAAAAGTGCCTAAGTGACTTAGGAGCCTACGTCCCATGGACATTTTCATGAGACTCTGGCTGCTCGACATCACAAACTTTTGCTAGCTTAGCTATGTCAGTCAGGAGTATGATTTGGGAATGAAATAGCTGTGCTAGCAAAAAGCCCCTTGGGTGAATACAGTTATTCTGGCAAAATTGCACATCTGATGGTATAGCTTGATTTAAATGGGGAGAAGGAAGGGCGGGGCAGGGGCTAGAATACACCATGCCAGCAAAAGCAAAGTTTGGTTGGAATTTGCTGCTTCCATGCTAGGAATGCTTTGCTGGAATAGTATAGCAGCATAGCCCTATCAGCAAAGTGCACCAGGTGTAGGCCTGAACTTAGGCTCCTAAGAAGGACTGAGCCAATAATTCATTTTTCTGTTTGGTGGCTGAACTGAAAAAAATGTCATTTTGGGTCAACCTGAAAGGAACATTTTTGTTTTTTCTCACTGAAACAACAACAACAAAATCATTTTAGGGTCAAGCAAAATATTTTGGTTTGAACTGAAACAACTTTTGTTTTATCCTCACATTTTGGTGTTTTTCTATGCTTTTTTTCGTTTGTGTTTGTTTCTTGAATTAAATCTCATTGAATTTCTTAACAAAATGTCTTCTCAAAACAAAAAGTCAAAACATTCATTTAAAAATTGTCAAAACAAAATGGTTTGACTTTTAAAAAAAAAAGGCCTTTTTTTTTTTAATCCAAAACTATTTGCCAAATTCAATGCGAATTTGCAAATCATTTTGGTCAACCAGACAGCATTTTTTGGCTAATAAATCATAGAATCATAGAAATGTAGAGCTGGAGGGGACCTTGAGAAGCCATCAAGTCCAGCCCCCTACACTGCATAAACCTAGATCATCCCTGACAGGTGTTTGTCTAACCCGTTCTTAAAAACCTCCAGTGATGAGGATTCCACAACCTCCCTTAGAAGCCGGTTCTCGTGCTTGACTACCCCTATGGTTAGTCATTTTTTCCTAATATCCAACCCAAATCTCCCTTGCTGCAGATTAAACCCCTGACTTCTTGTCCTATCTGAACAATTGATAACCATCCTCTTTGTACCAGCCCTTAACATATTTGAAGACTGTTATCAGGTCCCCCACTCAGTCTTTTTTCCTCAAGACTAAACATGCCCTGTTTTTTTAACTGTTCACCATAGTCAAGTTTTTAAAATCTTTTATCATTTTTGTTGCTCTCCTCTGGACTCTCTCCAATTTGTCCACATCTTTCCTAAAGTGTGGTGCCCAGAACTGGACACAGTGCTCCAGCTGAGGTCTCACCAGTGCTGAGTAGAGCGGGGCAATTATCTCCCATATCTTTCATACAATACTCATGTTAAGATACCCCAGCATGATATTAGCCTTTATTGCAACTTCATTGTTGACTCATATTCAATTTGTGATCCACTATAAACCCCAGATCCCTTTTCAGTAATACTACCACTTACCCTGTTGTTCCCCATTTTGTAGTTGGGCATTTGATTTTTCCTTCCTAAGCGAAGCACTTTGCACTTATCTTTACTGAATTTCATTGTGTTGAATTCAGACCAATTCTCTAATTTGTCAAGGTCATTTTGAATTCTAATCCTATCCTCCAAAGTGCTTGAAACCCCTCCCAGTTTGGTGTCATCTGTACATTTTATAGGATTACTCCCCACTATCCAAGTCATTAATGAAAACATTGAATAATAGCAGACTTTGAACTGACCTGTGTGGAACCCCACTAGATACATCTTCCCTGTTTGACAGCAACCAATTGATAATTGCTCTTTGAATACAGTATTTCAACCAGTATGCACCCACCTTATAGTAAATTCATCTAGACCACATTTACCCTGTTCACTCATGAGAATGTCAAATGGGAGTGTATCAAAAGTCTTACTTAAAATCAAGATATATCACATCTACTGCTTCTTTCCTATCCAGTAAGCCAGTAATGCTGTTAAAGAAGGAAAATAGGTTGATTTGGCATGATTTGTTCTTGACAAATCCATGCTGGACATTCCTTATAATCCTATTATCCTCTAGATGTTTACAAATTGATTGTTTAATATTTTTTCCCAGTATCTTTCTAGGTATTGAAGTTAGGTTGATAGGCCTATAATTCCCAGGCTCCTCTTTGTTCCCCCTTTTTAAAAATGGTACTAGTTTGCCCTTCTCTAGGCCTCTGGGACCAAACCTGGCTTCTGTGAGTTCTTGAAGATAATTGCTAATGGTTCCGAGATTCCTTCAGCTAGTTCCTTAAGTACCCTTGGGTGAATTTCATCAGGCCCTGCCCACTTGAATAAATTTAAATTATCTAAATATTTTTTAACCTTTTCTTTCCCTATTTTGGCTTGTGTTCCTTCCCCCTTGTTAATATTATTTGTATTGAAAATCTTTAATCCATTAACATTTTTAGTGAAGACTGAAGCAAAATAGACATTAAGCACCTCAGCCTTCTAGATGTCATCAGTTATTAGCTCTCCTCTGTTAGAGCACCTGTGTAAAGCTAAACTATTCATCTGAAAAATGTTGTCCAGCTCCTAAGTTCCTAAATGAGATTTAGGCTCCTAAGTCGTGTAGGTGCTTTTTTGAGAATTTTAACCATGTTTCTAACCCCCCTAGACAACACTGAATATCTCAACCGGGTTTGAAATTTTGGGCCTTTACATGCACAGATTAATTTGCACATCGACAGGGTGAAAAATACAAGAACCCTGTTCCTAGCTCAGAAAACTTCCCATTGAGGTAGTCAGCCAAGTTGTTTCTCTGTGCTCCTTAGTGAGTAGCTGATACGATGCTTATTGAAAGTGAAGAGGGGATGATAAAAGTGTTAAGTTAAAAATGGAAAACAAAAAAGAAAAAGAAAAAAAAAGAAAAAAAGGAAGAATTATATTGAGGTAGATTGTCCCTGTTGTTTGCATGGGGGGTTCAAAGAACCTACACCCCCATCCCAGTTTATGTCACAGGCAACTCTAATGAAGTAGGTGCACTTAAACCAATGTAAAAAGCAGTAAAAGTGAGAGAAACAGAAGCACATTATTTACATATAGATCAAAGTAGCTCCTTTAAGAAATGATGTAATCAGGTTGTTTTAATGCAGGCACCAAGTACCCCAAGAAAATAAGTGCTCATTTAGAGCCATCAGTTCTATTGGGTAATTACTTTAATTAGGTAGTTTTTGAAAATTGCACATTAGCTACATGATGGATCAGAATTGTTGTGGTCTGTTGAGTAATTATTTAATTAGGCCATGTTTTTAAAACTGTTTATCACTCATATAATGGGCTGGAACTGGCTCCTTCTGGTTTATTGTATAGTTATTTAATGATGCCAAATGCACTATATGTTGCAAAAATCCTTCTCAAATGTAATGAAATAAATTGACTGTGTATAGACAACGGGTGTCTTTTGTAGGTAATTGTCACTGTACCTCAGTGGGTTACAGCTGAGAATGCCAGATTCAGGACAAATGGATGAAAAATAGGGCAGACTCACCCCGCACTGGTGATTATTTTATCATGATATTATACCAAGCCAGTAAAAAAGTAAACTTCTGTCTCACCACACTAGTTAACAAAAAGGCAAAATTGCAGTCTCCTTAGGCATTCCAGCCTGTAATTCAGCACCCAGACACTAGAATTTATGATGAGTGGTTATTGAAAACCAATTTCTTCAAACAAATGGTTCTTCTGATCTCAAGAGATCAAGCCACACAGGCAGGTCAATATATAACTCAGATCTTACCCAATAATCATGCTGCTGCCAATCCTTTAGTAACTAAAATCTAAAGGCTTATTAATACAGAAAAGAAGAAGAGAGTTAAAATGGTGACTAGATCATATACATACAATGGTGGCAATGTTCTTATATCACGTTTATAGCACTGATGTTATCAGACTGCTGGCTTGTAAAGTTGCTGGTATGACCTTCCAATCTTTGGAAGTTCATCAGTCCATAGTTCAAATATGCTCCTTTTAGTTGTAAATCCAGAGAATTAGAGAAGGAAAGAGACAAAATGAAGTTATTCCAGGTGTCTTTTATACCCTTTGCCATGTGCCCAATGTACTGGTTCAAAACATAGCTCACAGACTCTGTAGTGGAAAGTTACTGGCACAAGATAGAGTCCAGGGTCACGTGAGCATATCATATATCCTCACATGGCTTGATGACTCACAAGGGATAGCTGTTGTCCCACTGATGGCTGAAGCATCCGCAGGAAGAGATATCTGGGTGGAATGAGTTGCTTCTATGGCCCGCTGTGAGAGTTAAGGATCTTTGATGGGCCATCAACTTGAATAGTTCATTCACAATGTGCTGGCTAGACTGGCTGTAAAGTACCTTGTGGGTGTTACCCCAGGAACAAACACAGTGGTGATACGGGTATATGACCAATATTCATAACTTCAGATACAAAAATGATACATGCATATAAACAGGATAATCATGCTTAGCAAATCATAACTTCTCCATTGACGTGCTTTGTACAAGATTTGTTGCAATTGTCTAACGGTAGTGATGATGTAATGATATCGTTGATATAAATGGTCATATTTCAATCATACAGCATCACAGTAATGCACACATTTTTGGACTACCAAGAGTTCTGTAAGCTGGACATATGAGCTACAGTCATCTTAGTCAAGTACCAAAGGTAAAGACTGAAAAATGCAAAACAACATAAAGATAAAGTGGCTCCCTTTTGTTGGAACATCTATGTAAGCTAAAAATGGCAAGCAGCCAAGAACTGTCTTTTCTTCACTAGGCTATGGGGAAGTGGAACAGGGATTCACGATATTCCAGCGTGGGGATGATCATTCAGATTTCATGATTAAACAGATAAAAAAATCAAAGCAGAAAGCTGTACTAATGAAACCTAGGGACAGGTTTGGATTGGAATTTCTCTCTATAAAAGTTCTATCCAGATTAGAGTGGAACAGAGGTATAAAGTTCCAAGAACATCATAAAAGCAAAAGATAATTTAGTTCTACCACTGCAAGCTAGATCTGATCCTATCGCCACTGAAGTCAGTGACATAACTCCCATTGACTTCAGTGGGAACAGGATTGGCCCAATATGTGCAATTTTCAGAATTAAGGGGAAATATCACCTGGAGTCTCCTGTGGTGGGAAAATGGGGCCTCTGGAACTTGGCATTTCCAGGAGTCTTTAAAAAAAGTATGTGCAGGAAAGTGCTCTGCAAATGACAATCGACACTGATCTCCAATAGAACTCAAAGGGATCCAGCTTCACAGCTTTGAAAACTCTCAAAAATGGACTTCCTAACACCCGACATGAATCCAGCAGAAATTGCCCCTTCTAGTTTAATGGAGATTCATCTCTGTTTCATACTTGCCTTCTGTCCTAGCCTCATTCTCTGTTTCTGATAGCTATTGCCTCTTGCCAGAATCCACACAGTTTTAAAGGAAAGTGTGATACAAATATATACAAATATCACACTGGACAAGAAGGAATTAATAAGAGCCTATGGGGGGCTCAGTCAGCCACACCCTGCTACGCCTGATGTAGGTGTCAGGCCTGGAATGTGGCAAACCCAGTTCAGTGAGTAGCTGACTGGGAATTGGAGCATACCTCCAGCTCTTACTTGGTGAGAGAAGCCGAGCTGGAACAGGAATAAGGGCTGTTGCTAGTTGAGGCCTCCCTTAGAGAACATAAGCTTGAAGCAGGACCATTGGTTGAGTTCATTTCCAGTGCCTTGCCTGTTGGTGCTGAGATGGAGGACAGGCTGCCAGAGCCTCCCTGATGTAAAATAGGTCTGAAGGAGGGAGTGCAGTTGAGGGTTACTAGAAAATACAGATTCTGAGTAGAAGGGCTGTGTCCAGCCATGGACTGGGATGGAAGACCTTCCTTTTGAGTTCATTATATTTGTTTTGGAACTTAGATAGCTGGAAGGAGTGGAACTTTGGTGTGATTTAGCTGGAGGGCTGAGTCAATGCAGCACTGGACCATGTTGGAAGCAAATGCTGATCACCAAAGATCTGAAGGGAAACTGAGGCAGCATGAGTAGTGCCATGGTAGACCATGAAAGGGTACTGCTAAGGTCACCTCTGCTACAGAAAGTAAGTCTAGTCCACTTCTTTACTTGGCTTTGTTTACCTTGTTCCTCCTGCTGGGATCTGCATATGGGGACAGATTGCCCCTTTTATAGAAAAATCTGTGTAAGTGACCAGGGGACGAGCAATTCAGGGAGGTTTCCCTCATATCACTAGAGGTGTGTGTGGGGGGGAGCTTCCTCACCATAGAACAAGCAAGAGTTTGGGGGGAAAGGGGAAAGTGGCTTTCAACTGCATTTGCACATCCTGAGGCTCTCTGAGATCTGCTGGGGGCCAGGGTCATCTGCTCTGAAGCTCTGTGCCTCCTCAATGATTCTGGGACCAATTGATTCCCTGGCAACATGGCCTCATTAGCATCTTGGGCATGTGCTATTACTGGTGCTAAGAAGATGGAAAATCTTCCTTTTGCACGGGCAGATGGAGAGTTGCAAATGGATCTAGGAGCCAGAATCTGGGTTTGACTGCCTCAGGCAACACCTTACATATGTATATACAGTCTAGATCTTTTTGCGCTTGCCTATGGCCTAAAAGACAAGAGGCCTGATCTGTCCCTCTGTTATGATCATGGCATACAAACAGAGGAGTTAAATAAAAACATACTATACTCTTGTTGGAACGTTGCAACGTATCACTACTTTATTTCTTAGATTCCAATATTTTAAGACACAACCAGAAAGAGAGAAAGCAGGCTGCTTCCTAAAGCGGAGGGGCACAACTCACCCGACCTTTGATCTAGGCTGACTTTTTCAAGACTGGTTGCACATTTCCCCTACACAACTCCCCTAGCCTGCAAGTAAGACCATGAAACTCCTTATTAAAGTGACAGCCTACAGATCTGATACACTTTTCGATATACCATGCCCTTCTTACTTGAAACCAATGGCCTTGGTTCTCTGTTTTGGCTGACTTGCGCTCAGCATAGGAGTGAGTGGGGGTAAAGGGGAAGGTGGCTTTCAACCACATTTGCACTACCCCTGTGCTCAGGCCAGCTGGGGCCTGTCCAGTCTGCACCTTAAGCTGGAGTAGCCTCAGGGCCATTCTCCTTTGCTCTTAGCTACCTCTGGTCCCACAGGAATACCTACAGTTCAGCAGTACCTTGCCTATTTGCCCCACACATCTACTGTGAGTGGTATTGGCATAGAGCCATTCCGCTGGGGGAAAATCTGTAATAGCCACTTCTGTAGGCATTATAGCTCCTTTGGCATATATAGTCCATAAAAAGGCTCCTTGAGATTTTTTTCCTTGTTAAGGGAAGGTATACATTTTTTTTTTAGCTAGTCCACTAAAAGGCATCAAAGTGAACTCTGTGCTGTTTTGTTTGGCTCTAGCCCATTTTAGAGTTACACAAGTGCAAAAATCTGTTTGAAAATATTACGAGTTGTCTTCTTGTACACATAAGTAACTCAAATTACTCCGTTTATTTGTCCTTCAAATTTAGGGAGGAAAAAAGATGTGTCTAGGCAGTGCTTATGCCAATCCTTCATATGCCAAGTTTCAATAACAAATGGATTTTTATAGCCATGTTGTGATCCTTTGGTATATATTATTTATAATGAAAATGCTAACCTAACCTGAATGACAGTAATGCAAAGGTTCTATAATGAATTCACTGTTATGATAAAAGACAACCTGAATGGATGTGTGTCTGGATTTAACGAGACCCTGTCACATTCTGGAAAATGTTCCGTAAATTATACTTATCAAAAATCCTAGCAAATGCTCATACCATTTTTTCTGTATTTTTGCTCCAACATTGATGATTGCTCCAGCCCATTGTTCCTTTATCCCTGCCTGATTTATATAGTGATGTTCAATTAGTGATGAGAGAACCTCAGAAGATTCTATGGTTTGTTTTGTTTCAGGGAGGACTCCAAAAACTTGGTCTAAGCATGGGCATGGAAATATGATGAGAACAGGCTCTCATGACATTCTTTCCTCCAGTACGTCCTAAGACAAAACCTGGCTGACATTATATCCTGGCTTGTGGTCAAAACTGACAGTGGTTTCTCAGAAGTGCTGGGTCTGTCACTGCCTAATGGGGGAATTTCCTTAGCTCATAAGGAAATTTTGAGTCTATGACAGCTTGTTTCAAGTGTATTTTAAGTATTGTTTCCTCGGGGTGGGAAGTATTTTTATACTAGATAGAAGCAGGATGAAGGGATGCCACATGCAGAGTGCTCAAATTCTTCATCAGCCTCCTCTTTTGTCTTGTGAAGTACAGTGCTTCTTGAAAGGGACTGAGCAATAAGAGGGCAATAGAGTTGAGGGTGCTGATCGCCTCATGGAATTGGCCCTGTGACGGGGCTCTGCTCATCACTTGCCCATGCTGACTCCTGGCAGTTCTGGGGATTAGCTCTTCAAGGTCAATGCCCCTTCTGGCAGTCACACTCTGTCTCTTCCTTTCTCTGCGGCCCCTCCATTGTTCCAGGAACTGCAGCCTCCTCTTCATGACTTGGCCCTCCAGCCAGGTCACTATCTAGTTTCCCCTTCTAGGGAAAGTCCTTCCACATGAATGGTCTCAGGCAGTCTTCTCCAGCACAGACCTGATGGTGCCACTTCCCCAGTGGCTGGTAGGGCAACCCAGGCCTGCCTGCTACTTCGGGTTCCAGTCCAGGGACCCTATACCTGGCAACTGTGGTCTGCTTTCCTTCGTTGGGCTCCTTCCTACAGCTTCTGATCCCCCCCATCGGGTGTACCAGCTCAAACTCCCTCTTCCCAGGAAGTAACTTCAGACTACCAAACCTTGTAGCCTCAAACACACCTCCCTATTCCCAGGAAGCGACTGCACCCTACTTCCCTGCAGGCCATTTCTGCTGCCAACTTTCTGTCTTTATAAATCCAGCCTCGCTCCTCTCCCAGCTGCACTTCATCAGCAAATTAGGCCTTAGCACTCCCTGGCTTTCCTCCAGGTGTGGCCTCTAGGTTAATTGGCCTGATTTACCACTGTAGGCCTTATGTGGAGTGGACTTCCCATCACAGACCCCTTAGAATTTAGCAAGATCATCAGGGATGGGCTCAGCGTGGTAATGAAGCAGAACCTGACATGGTATTCTACAACTGGCAAATGCTGGTATTGTGAAAGCCACGGACTCACAATTCTGAAGACAGACTACTCATGATGTCTGAGTCTCCTCGGACTTGCCCCGATGTAAATCAGGTGTAACTATCAAAGTCAGTGAAGTCACACTGATATAAAACTGATCTAAGTGAAAGAAAATTCAGGCCAGTGAAATTTAATTACACACAAGACTTGCCCTTTTTGCATTTGCCACCCTCCTACACATGTGCACTCTGGCACCATTGCTAAATAATTTTATATGTTCCCTGGACTAGTGCCACTCATTTTTTTTGGCTTGTGCTGGTTTATTGTGCCTCAGTAGAAGGGTGGCTGCAGGTGTTTCTCTCATGCAAATTCCACAGGCAATCACAGTCCCTCTGTACATCCCCAGAGATGCACTTTCCATCATCAGGGATCCAATGCTGCTAGTGTAAAGCAATTTAGGTGTGCAGTTGCATAAATGTGCATATACTGGAGACGGGAGTCCCATCTCCATAGCCCAGCAACAATTTAAGACATATCTTAACATTGGGTTTTTTAATGAAAGCAGACTAAGTATATTGGTGTGCTCCTTCTGTCTTTAGCTGCTTAGCTATGAATGTCAATGAGCGTGCCAGTTAGCGGTATTGTTTTTTCTAGGTTGCTAATAGGTTTTTATTTCTGTAGGCCAAATTTGGTCTAGTAACCAGAGCTGAAAGTTTCTAAATCCATTTTTGATTAATTCATGTACCATCTAGTCCAGTGGTTCTCAACCAGGGGTACATGTACCCCTTGGGGTACACAGAGATCTTCCAGGGGGTACATCAACTCATCTAGATATTTGCCTAGTTTTACAACAGGCTATATAAAAAGCACTAGTGAAGTCAGTACAAATTAAAATTTCATACAGAAAAAATGAGAAAATAAGCAATTCAGTAACAGTGTGCTGTGACACTTGTATTTTTATGTCTGATTTTGTAAGCAAGTAGTTTTTAAACGAGGTGAAACTTGGGGTACACAAGACAAATCAAGCTCCTGAAAGGGTATAATAGTCTGGAAAGGTTAAGAACCACTGATCTAGTCTACCTCCCTAGGGGGTTATTTGCTAGAGCAAATTAAGAACTTATTTGAATTGTTACATGTATACACTGTTTGTGCTCTAATCTATCCCATTACTAATGTAATACTTGGACTTTCTTTTCTTACCAATTCTGATAAAATTTATCTAATTTCTTCCCCTCTTGCTATCCCTGCTAAGCTTGTATTCCATTCTCTGCCCATGAAGAAGACATGTAAAATCAAGCAAATTATTAACTGTATGTGGGCAAGATCATTCATAAGTTTAAAAGATGCTAGAAGGGGTTATTTTGGCGGGGGGGGGAGGTCGTTGTTTTTAAGTGAGGTTTCTTACAGATAACTCAAACTGTTCAAAAGAGTAATAGAAGCAGTTATTGTCAGCCCACAAGATTAAGCCTGTGTAAAAACAGCTGTGCAAATTAAGAATAATTCCATTCAAAACAATGAGGGTAAATTAGTAAAAATCTAGCGCATGTGAAATCGGAATACTTGCACTCATTAGTGGTAATATAAAATCCCCAAGAAACTTGAAATCAGGATCAGGGGAAAATATTCTTTAATCACCTTCAGAATTTAAATTTCTTGGCATTAATTCCGCATATCATTTGAATATACCCACAGGCCTGTTTTCATTGCTCAGGCAACTCAAGGTATGTACAATATGCATTTTGTAAATATATTTGTAATATTTGAATGCAATCCAACAGAATCTTCTTCCTTATTCCCACAAGGTTTGCATAAGCAAGTGTAACATGTAGGCCCGGTGCATTTTACAGGGACAAGGGATTTGACTGAGAACCAGATCAAGGAGTATGAGAAAAAAGATGATTTAAGGAGAGCGTGTATTTTTCACTTCACACAGATTTTTTTATGCTTAGCAATTCAGAGCAAGGATGAGGAGGTAATTTGAATACAATATACAGGACTATATATCAAAACTCAATAGAGGGGAAAAAATTTGATCTAGGACTCCATGTTGACGTAATAGGGTTCTTTTAGAGTTGATCCTGATTGGTTATGATGTGTCACCACTTGCTTCCTGCTGCAGGGGGTGCAGTATAGCTGTGTGAGTATAGATCTATTGAAAGAAATTATATCCTTGGGGGATTCAGTAAATAATTATTTATTAACAAGTCAAATAGTCATTATGCCATTTTCTAATGCTTTACTTTCATGTGCCATCTTTGCCTCTTATCTGCATGAGGCTCTTCTGTGTGGTTTTTTGTTTGTTTGTTTTAATTATCACCAAAAACTAGACACTAATTTTTGATTTTATGGAGGCTTTTCTTGTATATACTGCCTTACTATTCATGAAATAGGAAAATATCATAGAGACATCTTTTTAAGTCAGGCATCTTATGCATACCTATGAAGAGACTCTAGAAAAGAAAGAAGTACACAAGTTTAATGGGAGAGAAAGAGAGAGAGAGATCATGCTCTTATGATCAAATAGAAGTGAAAAACAAAAAATAAAAAAAAAATCCATTGAAAGGATAAAATGAATGCTTAAAATATATAAAAATATAAACAGAATAGGGGCAAAAAGATCAAAGAAAAATTCTCTACATTGTTGAAAGGATCCAGGGCATATTGAATAGAATCTAACGATTTTAGGGCCTAATTCTTCGCTTACTTCTGGCTTTACATCAGTCCAGCTTCACCACTGATATCAGTGGAATTACTCTCAATTTACACCATTATAAAGAGAGAGGAGAATCTGGCCCTCAGTCTCCGTCAGAATATCAAGAATATCAAGATTTCTTCTTTGTAGAAGATGTCGTCCTAGTCTCAGCCCTACATCAGTCCAACACAGTTTATAAATGTTAAAAATAATGGGACAAATTCTCCATTGAAAGGCATCATGTGCAACTTCATGGCAGGTAATGAATTGCATGGGATGTAAGTCAGTTCAGCATATTGTCCAATAACTCTAACAATTTCAACATTTTAAAGATCCTAGTTAGTGCTAGCAGTAGAATGGCTATTATGCCAATTATCATTCAACATATTAATCTCATCTCATAAATCCTCTCTAATATAAACCTGCCTTTCATGTATCACATTTTTTGTGGTATAGATTATAATCTTTCATTTTTTTTTACTACATCATGAGACCAGCGCACTCCATTGTATACCTACCTTTTGTTTAATATTCTCACTTTCCATTTTGCTTGCTATACAGCCTCCTGTAGTTGTACAAGGCAGAGCCTTTAAAAAGAAAAATTCCAGTCCTGATCTATATCAGACTTCAATTTGATTTTTTCTTTTGACATTTGTCTCTATAATTCAATTTATTTATGGATTCTGAATCAACACCCTGTCAGACCAATGTCTTCTCCCTCCTGCTTTGTTTTCCCAAGGATGAAGAGGTGGGAGTTCTACATAGCTTGCTTTAATCCAGTAAAGTCTCCATTCTGTGTTTTAGAAAACTGCACTGTAATCTCTTGTCAAGTGATGTATCATGGTTTGTAGCTGTGTGTGTGTGTGTGTGTGTGTGTGTGTTATTTGCTCATGCATGGATTAATCCTGAACATTTTGCTGCATGTATTTGATACTTGATATCCAAAATATACTCTGTGGTTCTTAGTTGTGATTGGTCACAAGTCACATAGTTCCACTTTTGTTCCCTGTATGGATGAGCATATTTCTAAGCCAGAGAAGGGTCTGAGGAAAGCCCTGGGATTTTGTCTCTCTCAGGGAGAGGTAGTGGATAAGTAAGCTGAGGAACTTTTATAAAAAAATTAAATCTTTTCCTTTCTGGGCCACACAGGCTTAGCCCAAGGCCTCATTCCTCGACCAATTAGGCTTCTGTGAGATTTATTGGCTGGGTGCAGAGTTTACATTTAGTCTTCTTTCATCACACTCTCAAAAAGTAATTGCACTGCCCTGGTTTACAAGGGAAAAGTCAGATGCTTGTGGAGCTTGTTTAACTGCCTCTGAGCCTGGGCTCTGAGGTCCCCATATTACATCAAGCCATGTCCCATCCCATATGAAATATACCACTTCTGGTGCAAATACGCTATCCTGACACCTTAAATCTTGTTTTCTGTGAGCATTCATATGATAAAACTCAGTCAGTCCCATATTTGCAGGAAGTGAATACAACAGAGGTGCAAGCAAAGTCAAAGTAAATTAATCCTTAAATTTGAGTGACTGCTTGCAGGAACATTGTTGTGGCATTCATCCCAAACATATACATGCTCTTTCATCTGTATACAGCATTACAACAGTTTTCACCGGCCGCCACCAATGTGTTTGGAGGAAGCGTGCCTGCAGCCAGTAAGCTAAAATTTCATATCTTTGGCCTCCACTCTAAACTGAGCCTGCTCTTGAATATTTCTCCTTTAAGAAGCTTTCTTGTGGCCTAAATGGAATAAATTCAATTTACAGTAATGAAATATGACAATCTCCCTCTAAGTACAACCTTTTATTCCAACCATAACACTAAAACTAATCTATTCTCTATACAATCTCTAATTGTACAGACAATTTCCTCTTAGAAAAATTAGCCCCTACCAATAATCTGCACTTGTGGCCATCCTGTGACGAAGCTAGGGTAAAGTATACTCCTTTCCTTTCTTTCCATATCTGATGCATTACATGACAGTATAGAATCTCCCTTATCAATATAAACACTCAGCCTTCCACAAAATAAACCTGCCCCACATTTGCCACAGGGTTGGATCTGTTGGACTGGGAGAGCAAAAGTGATGTTAATACAATATACAGTCATCAAGAGAGAGTTTTTATGAAATCTGTTTGGGTGGTTCTGAATAGGGCTGGATTTATTTAACCACACTTACTAATTAAAAGATAGCTTAAAAACAGTGTGTCATTAATGGTATAACAGAGGATGAGCCTTCTAGCACATAGGACAATTTATGCCTTTTGCCATAAAATAGCTTGTGAAATGCTCCTAAATGTTTGCATGTAGGTTGCCAAGACACTATTGATAGTTCACTTGGTGTCCGTTCTTTCTAATATGAATGAAAAAAAAATTAAAGAAAGAGAGAAGCTGTTCTGCTTCTTTATCTGGGACACTGTATCACAAAGCCAGGACTGGTATTACAGTGCCAGTCCTAAAGATAACCTGATGCTGGCATGATTATATCAGTTTCTTTTGTGTGTTTTGCTCTTGTTCAACTGCTTTTTTCTCCCAGGTAGCTTTCAAGCAATTATTGCAGCACAAGGTATTTTAAATCCTAAGTTATTTAATGTGCCATCTGAAATCATCATGGAAATTGCAGCCTAGCTTGGTATGTTGTCATTAGGTTTACTCTTTTCTCGTTTTACACCTGGAAAGAGCACCCTGCTTTTTGCTATATGAAGGAAAATTGTTTTATTTTTCAAATGCTGCCTGTAGCATTTCGATTTGCTCTCTTAACATTTATTAGAGTAATTTAAAATCACAAAGAATGGCGTCGTCTTCAACAAACACTGACTGAAGTTCAGCCAAACATAACTTAGCAGTGTTGAAGTTTCTGATATTTGCTGAAGGGAGGGATATCATGTGTTCATATTTGCTTGCAACTCCCTTGTTGCTGTGTGTTACAGAGAAGTTCCCGAGGCTTACTTCTCTACTGAGATGCCGACCTTGTGTCAAAGCAACCCTGTGCGTGGATTTGTTTGTCACTGACATGATTCAATTGTTAGGGAACCGCTACATATCATGGCGGGACTCCACTCATGCCAGACCCTGCATGTATGAAATGGAGGCCATCTGGAACTCTGGACAGTGTTTCATTGTAGAGTTGAAACTCTGAGTGCATCCTGTATGCACTGTGAAGAATTTAGAGATGTTGCTTTGCTAAGCTAAACTTATTTCCTTAAAAATCAAATACCTGAGGCTAGGCTGACCAGATAGCAAGTGTCAAAAATCAGGACAAGAGGCGGGGGGTAATAGGTGCCTATGTGAGAAAAAGACCCCCACAATCAGGACTGTCCCTATAAAATTGGGACATTTGGTCATCCTACCTGAGACTATTGAGAGAGTGTTGGAATTAAAGGGTCAGAGTCTCAACTGGTGAAAAACAGTATTTGCTCTATAGAAGTCAAAGAAACTGTGTTGATTTACACCAGCTGAGACTCTCCAGATCTGCAGCTTTGTGAATCTATTGACTACTGAACTACATTGTGTATCAATATGTGCATTTTACAATGTGTTTTAAATATTATGCCATTTTTATGATGACAGAATTAGAGCCTGATCTTGCAGGCTTTACTCATGTGAATTGTCCCATTGACTTCCACACAAGTACCTACGCGATGAAGAGCACGAGTCCCTTGTATGCAACCCCTGCTATTTGGCTTTTGTTAGCATGGAAGTTGTTTTATTATTTAACACACAGTATTTGATATTTACCGTTTAAATTGATCTCTTGTTTTTTCCTGGCTGTGATATCTCCTCGTGTTTTGAGTTTCCTCTGTATGTTTATTTTCAAGTTACTCATGGTTTACCCAAGCTAGAGAAGAAACAGCCTTCTGCCAGATTTCCACTTCATCCAACTGCTTCAGGAGGCTTCTCTTCTTTACTTCAAAGTTTGTTAATTAAGGGGCAAATTGGCTGTAGAGGCAATTTCTTGAGGCAGGACCTTTTCTGTTGCATTAAAGGAGGAAGATTTGGAGTGGGTGTGCATTCTGGGAGTCCTGAGCAGCCTGGTTTTGTTGAGGCTCTCTGTGCAGTGTTGCATGAGGAGCGGAAAGAGGGTCAATTTTCAGGAGGGACTTTGATGGGATGCCAGGGGCTCTGGAGTGCGAGTAGCTACTGGATGAAGACAGGCCTCTCAGCATGTAACACTGGCCTTTATGCATTCTGAACACAATTGCTGCATCAATCATTGCTCATGGAAAAGGCAGGAATGGAGAATTTGCCACTGCATAGATGCTCCAGGGCTTGCTCCTTCAAAGGTCATGCTGCAGTCATCAAGCACTACAACAGGCTGCAGTGGCCACTGTGGAGTGGCACCATAGTTGTTCCAGAGGCTGAATGAGAGAAGTTCTCTCCCTTTGTCCCCACCACACCTCCCCATGTGCTCAGCCCAGCCTACTCAGACTGGGTGCTGGGATGAGTGTTTGGCCCTATGTGCATTGCAGGGCATAGTTTTGTACCCAGCTTAGATTAGAAATGGACAATCACAGGCTTCTCACTATGCAGCCTACTTTAACTACTTCCTTGTGTGTGTGTGTGTTGGGGGGGGGGGACATGAAGGAGCAAGAGCCAAATTCTTTCCTGACTGACACAAGTCTGGAGGGGGCTTTAAATGCCCTTGCACATCCTCAGTCCTGGAGAATCCCCTTGGTCCATGATGCAAATTAAAACAGCCTTGAGGATGCTTCATTCTTGTACTGATTATCACAGACCCAGGGGTTCAGCCAGAGATAGGGCAACCACAGTCACACTGCCTTTTCCCCAGTTGCATCCTGTATCCTGGGAGTAGAGAGACATCAGACACAAGCACCACCCCCTTTAATAGAGGACTAGCGAATGACCCCTACCCAGAAGTCCTTCACTGCACTGAGTTCCTCACATAACACTCTGGTCCTCTCTAGGTACTGGAGAACCAAGAACTCTATGATTTTAACTTAAGTTCACACCTGGGGGCCCATGAAGGGGAATTGTGTAGTTTCTGTTATGATTGTTCTATGCCACTTGAGGATCTTCTCATACAAGGGGAATGCTCCAGTGGCATTATATACTAGACTTAAGTCATTCCTTTAGTGTAAAGAAGACTTAGTTCCCCAGCACATTGGGCCCTTACTGCTTTGCTAAAGTGGAACCTTTTAAACTTATACAGCCAGATCAGAAGGTGCTATAAGTTGGCATAGCTCCATTGACTTCAGTGGGGCAACACTGATTTATACCAGCTGAGGATCTAGACTTCAGAGTTTTATAAACATCTTTGTAAGTCATATTATGGTTTCAGTTCTAGGAAGCATATGCTAGCCTGTGGCAAATCAGTCCACTGAAATACTTCTGTCTTGTTTCAGTAGAAATGTGGCATCAGCACTAGCATTGATTCAGCAGTGCATCAGAGAGAGTGGAACTAGGGTGATCTGCTCTCAGGGACTGTCTCATTAAGGTGCTGTAGTGCAAATGGCTAAGCTACATATTGTTCTGGACAAAATCTTGATAAATGGCTAAAATGAATGTTAAAGAGAAGGACCTATGCTTAAAATAATCCAGGAAGAGCTCTGATCTAAAAGCACAAAGCAGATAAGATAATAGACGTTCAAACCAAACCAGAACGAGAGAGAGAATTGGATGTATATTAGCTCCCATTATAAGGCTTCCATTACTATAGCATCCAAGCACCTCACAATCCTTTATGTATTTTTCCTCACACAGCACCCACGTGTGTTATTAGCCCTGTTTTTCAGATAGGGAATTGAAGTACAGAAGGCTAAGTAACTTGCCTGCAGTCAGACAGACAGGCTGTAGCACAGCAGGGAATTAAATCCATATCTCGAAGGTCCTAGGCTAGTGCTCTAACCACTGGGCCATCTTTCCTCACTAAGTGCTGTTTGCATTAGCAGGCGAAAATGGGTAATTTTCTAGCAAAAAGCGAGTGCAAATTCTCTGATGCCAGCAGACCTGCAACAGAACACAGACACTGGAGTGTGTGGACGGCTGCTTGTTTCTAGCAGCACAGGAACAGGAGTGGTTAGAAACAGGAAAAGCAGTTTTCTTGAAAATAGGTTAAAGATATTTGTTTAAAAATCAGAATTATCTGCTTATAAATAAATTTCAATATTATCAGCTCCAACTGGAAAAAAATAGGTTTCCGGAGGAGTAGCAGACCCTTAGGAGGCATCAGGATTGAATCTGGAAGGGTCCTAGAAGCATTGCAACCCCTTCATTTAATCTCAGTCTAATTTGTACAAATATGTGAAGAGCAGTGATTCGGTCCCATGCATTAAGAAATAAAGGTCTGACGTGCACCGTGGAAAAAATCGAGGTATTTACAGTTTGTTATTGCATACCAGTCCAAGTATGAGATAATAAGATTAACCACTAGCCAGATAATTTAAAACCATTTCAGGCATCTTCACCAGGCATATACCACTGAATCCTTATCTCTGGGAACCCAGGGGTCTAGCCAGGAACCTCACTCCAAGAGCTATCGTCTCTCCTCTATTTAGGATGATTCGAATATAGAGGTAGCCCTTCTTCAGTTACAGATTTGCAATGAGGTATCACAGTCAAAGATTAGCAAAACTGGCTGGAATAGATTGGGTTGGATTTATGTAAACTCATATGAATAATCTTATGCTACCCAGGTAGTACCCTGAGAGTCCTTTCCAGACTAACAGACTACAGCCACTCCAGGCCTTCTTAACCACCATCCTTTATTCACAATCAGTAGCCAGCTTGCCCTCTTGTTTCTGGGAAGAGTGGTAATGCAGCAACCAGTCCCCTTTACTTCTGCCCACTTTTAGGCTCCTGTCTTCCCTTCCTACATTTCCTTCCTAAATGCTTATGTACGCCTAGCTCTTGGGGGCTACATCCACCCAATTAGCCCCTCAACTGTACCCCCACTCAGTTAATTAGCCTCCTCTGCCAACTGCTTGTCTTTCAATCAGAACTCAAGGAGTGTAAACTGGTGGGGATTTGAGTGACAGGGTGTTGAGTTAGCGCCTGACTCATCACACCCTGTTACACATCCTAAGGTGAATCCTGGTCACCTGCCACTCGAGGCACGTTGTGCATGCGCTAAGAGGAAGAACCAATGTAGTGTATGTTACTTTGAGGGCCCAGGAGATTACCTCTAGATTTAACAATCTGATTTTGTCAGGTTGTTGAAAATGGCTCAATCAGTCACCATCCAGCGTGATATACGGTAATCATTTCACTTGGTTTCTGCATGCAGTATGTTGGTTATGGTTGAGCATTGCAGGTGGGCACACTGGCATTCTTGTGTATTTCTAGATAACTTGCTGAGGCGCAAACATGGTCTATGGATTCCTGGAATAATTTCATCAAGTGTTTTAATTTTCCCATCTGTAACAGCTACTTGAAAATGCTACATCCATAGTTGTTTACATCTTCGTTGGACCTAGGCAAGTGAATGACTGATTTTAAGCTTTGACAGGCTGTTGGCCTACTGATCCTCCAATTGCTAGGTTATGCACAGATAAGAAACCAGTTAGTGTAAATCAAGGTAGGTCCACTGAAGCCACTGGAGCTATTCTGATTGACACCAGCTGAGGTCCTGTCGCTTTGTCTTCAAGCCTGCATCTCTTTCCTGTGACTGCAGCCTGCAGTGGACCATCATGACAGCCTTTCAGGTGATCTTATTGTAACACTCGTCCTCCTTCCTCTCTCTCTCATAATGTGTGTTACTCCACTTGCTGAATTGCATCTAATGTTCGATTATAAGCTCCTTGGGGCAAAGCCTTTCCCTTCGTGTTTGTCATGTGAAGTGCCCAGCACCCTTTTGGGAGCTGTAAAAATAAATAATAACTTTTCAGAGCATCTCTTCGAGACACGTGACCCAGCAGACCCTGTGCCTACCTATTATGGATGGAACTTTTCTGACCTTATTTGCTGAGCAGACAAGAGAGCATTTGAAATGCAGAACATAAAGAAAACATTTGCTCATTCCAAGGCAAGCTGGAAAGATTGTGCTGCTGGTGGCCATCCTTTGGCTGGCCCTCAGGCTGCACCAGACAAATGAGCACATATCATATAGACAGCAACAAGGCTTCTCCTGGCAGACACATCTATGATATTTACATATTATGTTAGTCAGTCAGGAGGCTTTGGGCATAAGGTGCTTTGTAAATAAATATTTATGAATTAGGTCTAGCACTGCTATTTGACACATGCAGGTGAGGATGGATTTTATGCCATCTTATTATTACAAAAGAACTAGTATGATTAAAATGTCTACTTCAGTTCATCTCAGATCTTCTAGAAGTGTAAGCAAACTGTCAGTGAAGAATTATTTCTTGCTGCAGTGAGATTTGTCAGTCATTCTTATACAAAAATAAATAAATAAATAAATGAGAAGACTAGGGCTAAATATTCATCATTCCTATGGCTTTTGAGTTTCAGATACTGTACCCGAACAGATTTTCTGTGCAAACACAGGAAAACCAGGGTGCTTTTAAGTAGTCTCACTGATAAACACATACAAGAGACTATAACTAGTCAGATAAGTCTGTCTGTCTGTGCATTATATTCATCATCACAGTATCAGAACAAACTGAGACATGTTGATACAGTTTCCAGGGCCTCTTAATTTACAGATGAGGTGTAATTACTGTGTTGAGCAGGAAAACCAGGGAGAGGAATACCATAAATTACAGTATCTGTAATAAAAAGCCACATCAAGGCACCTACACAGAAGCTGCACATCACACAAGGTTTATCAGTTGTAGAACTAGAGGATAATCATATCTCAGATAAAGCTATTAAGCTTCCCCATCAGACTCCATATAAGAGAAATCTTTGAGTTAATATTTGTACTGCATATTGGAAATGTTAAAATAAATAAATAGAAAAGCACACCAAGCTCTGTAAGTATTAAGTGTTTTTAATCTTAACACAAACACTGTATTGACCTGAGCTAAATGGGAAAGGAATGCAGTGTAGTAACAGTACTCACTTTGCATGCGGGGGGGGGGGGGGGGGGCTGTCTAGTATGTCATAAAACTATTTGGTGTAACCCTACTGTATTCCATATAACTTTACTTATCATGCTATATAGCTGGCCCAATAATTAATATGTCATTTGCACCTATTTAAATCTGGGGTTAAAGTGAGGTCAACCTCAAGCGAAAAAAATATCACTGTTATGCATAGCTAATTCAGCCAAGCAGTCTAAGGAGTTTCCTTAAATTGGTGGGAGCTAAGGATCAGAGGCCCTTATCAGACCCAGGCTGAATAATGTCATCTGGTGGCTTATTTATACACTTATATGAAATACAGTGGTTTTGTTCACGGAGTGAATCTTTCCTGTGGTTTCATTTCTCTTGGGTTCACCGCCAGTAAGGTTTGAAGAAACTTGGAAAAATTAAAGGGAAAACTGAGGGAACCATCAAGTTTCCTTTGGAGTCATGTCAAAAATGGAGCTGAATGAACTATTCACAGGAAAATAATTTATTCAGCAAACATATCTCCCTTATCGCTCTGTGAATCATATGCAAATAGACTTTCTCCTCCCCCCCCGCCCATATATTTATTATTTGATATTATTTGACAAATGGTTCATGTGGACAGGTTTCAGTCTATGGATTGAATGTGAACTGTTCACAGTATGGGTATGTCTACACAGCAGCTGGAAGCGTGCTTCCTAGTGCAGGTAGACAGATGTGCTAGTTCTGCTCAAGCTAATGCAGTAAAAATAGCAGGTTGGCTGTGGCAGCATGGGTGGTGACCAGGGCCGGCTCTAACTTTTTTGCTGCCCCAAGCATCAAAAAAAAGCGCCGCGCCGCCGGAACACCCCCCCCCCGAGCGCCGCGCCCCCCGCCGCCCCCCCCGCCGAGCGCCGCGCCACCGGAACCCACCCCCCCGAGCGCTGCACCCCGCGCTGCCCCCTGCCGAGCGCTGCGCCGCCGGAACACCCCCCCCAAGCGCCGCGCCCCACGCCGCCCCCCCGCCGAGCGCCGCGCCGCCGGAGCCC